>NW_010169201.1:0-19535 GCF_000695765.1 Mesitornis unicolor
TCTCCACCCAAGAGAGGGTGAACTTGTCCACCCTTGGTAGCTTCTTAAAGACAAGCCTTCTTTGTGTTTAGCATTGAACACTGATGGGACTGTGCCAGCTGGAGTGCACACGGCTGACACTTGTGTATTGAGTTAGCTGATCAAAAGAAGCAGAAAGCAACCTGAACAAAGAAATGGGTATACTACAAAATGTTAAGAAGTGTAAACTGCTGGTTCTCAGAAACCAGCATCATTTAGAATGCAGCCCATAACAACTTTCACCCAGGATGTAGGCCCTTTTCAAACACACAAGGGAAAAATATACTACCTAAAAAGCTTTGTTGACCAAAGCAATGTCTGCAAAGGCCTCACAGGCACATTGGTAAAAGGATGTCTGATTCCGCTTGAAGCATCCACCAGTTTCTCTCTAATAGTCACTAAAACATTTCCATTTGAAATTAAAGCTACTTGAGTAATAATTTAAAAAGAATATAAATAAATCTCATAGTATATTTTCCCTTATAAATTATTCAGTTGTGGGTTTTGTTGGTTTGGTTTTTTGTTTGTTAGTTTTGGTTTTGTTTTTTTTTTTCAAATCATGCAATACTGCTTTTTTTTTTTTTTTTTTACTTGTAGGAATACTCAAAAATACAGTAAAGTTAAACAAAACTATTGTTTATATTTTTTTTCTTCCTGGGCTCACCCAGCTGTTATACCAATAAGTATACCAATAAGTCAGTGTAAAAAGCTGAAGAAACCAGCCGCGCCAGAATGCCTGCATTTACTTTTACCTAACTTTCTTGGGACAAAGATGATGAGAAAGGCCTTGATCTGCAACACAATGACAATGTGTGCCTATGTAAGCCTTAACTAGGTTAGCAAAAATATTAATTAAATATTTACTTGAATGATATTTCTCATGTTTTTCTGAACTACTACTAATTATTACGGTGACTTTGGAACTGTGTATACAGTATTATACTCAATAATCAAAAATTAGGTTATTAAGTAGGGTTTGCTTCACCTTTGATCCTGATTGAAACAAAAAGTTTCAGTATTCTACAAGGATAATTTATAAAGCTGAAAAGATAAGTGACCACAAGAAAGAAGATAAAATTATTAGTGTAGAAAGTTAACTGATATTTCTGGACAACGTACTCTCTCAGATGAAATGCTTGATTAGTAAAAAAATTATTCACATATTTTGAGTGGCAAATGTATAAATACTTGGTCAATTCTTATGAGCTGATGAGTACCAAATTATGTAAGCTCTTCATTTAATACAGCATAACTTGGTCTATTGCACTTTAATATTCTACTGAGGACCATCTTTTAACTTACATTCATCAAACAGCAAACTTATAAAAAGCATAATCTAGCTAAAGCTGTTTTCTTTTCAAGTAACAGATTTTTGCAGTAACTAGCTAAATGTTACCATCTTTTCAAATTTATGATCTGACTCATAGGTACGCGTCTTCTTAACACATTTGTGCAGTGTTACCCAAAACACATTAGACTATGTTTAAAAAAAAAGGGAAATTTAATCACATTTGATATTCTGGAGTCAATGCAGTGTCTAAATATTCATTAAAGAAAAAAATCACATAAAAATGAAAAGACACCCTGAATAAAACTGAATGTAAGGTCAGATATAAGATCTCTACACATAACAGGAATTCTAAGTTAAAGCAAATGAGCTCTATAATCATTAGAAAACACTGATACAAGTCTGGAAACCGTATTGACTACCAAGGGATATGTGTTTCATTTTCAGTAAGTGACTTCTAATATAAATATTTAATGTAGATATTATTAAAATAGTTAATGAAATAAACTGATGGAAGTACGACCAAAAGCAGCTTACTTAATATTCACTAAATGAAATGGAAACATTTATCTTGGATATTATATCAATCTTTATAAAGGTTTCATACTTTACACTTTTTAAAGGACTATTTAAAGAATCATTATTATGAGTTATCATGACTTTTTGCTAAATAGAATGGTAGAGTTAGGGAATTGAAGAAAAAACAATATATATATACCTAGGAAAAGAAAAGCCTGATTTTTCTTTATTCAGACTCACCAGAATCTGCTATAAATGTTAACTTTTCCAGTATTTAAATGAACATAAACAGTGTTTTCAGCCATCATAGAAGATCGAGCAATTATACCTTCTAAGGACCATTGTGGTGTGACCTAGAATAAAATGAGAGAAAAGTAAGACCATGGGTGATCACTTAGTCCAGATTCTTTCCTAGCTTTGCCTAGATTGTTCATGTCCAATGTTTGACTAAATAAGCATTTTAGCAGTATGTATTGACAGAGACATAGAAAGAAAACTAGAAAAAGAAAGTTTATCAACAGTCACTAGAGATGTATATTTTAAAAGCTCTGTGCTGAATAAGATGTTCTTAAAATTGCCAGAGAAGGGACTGCATAACTGACCTCTCCCAACATTTATTGAATCTTCACTTAGATTTCTTTTAACATCTGATTTAAAACCTAGCAGAAAATTAACCTTATTTTCTCCATACTCTTCCCCATGCTGGTAAAGTGAACTACCTTTAAGACATCATTCTTGTTGCTGACTTCCAGATTCCTTTCATTTGTTCTGCACATACTTAAAGGATGGTTGTCAGCGAATTCAGGATGCCAGCTCAGGTTGTTTCACTGCCAGGTAGAAATATCTGTATTCCACATTCCACATCCTGGCATTATATTGTAAAAGGACACTTGTCTTTTTTTTATTGTGTCCTATTCCCTTTAGGATCCACTCTCATATCAGATTCTTTCTCACCATACCAGCCATACCTGCTACCCAGCTAGTAATCTTCCATTAGTGGATTTCTCTTTCCTAAATCTAGATTTATCTTTTATTTTATATAATTTTAATGATTTTTGGACTGTGCATGCTTTTGAAGCCATTTTCAGTTCTGTTTAACAATGCTTGCAGTAATTTCCATCTAAAAATTTTCTGCGAAACGTGTGTCACACTTCTGTCAGGTACAGCTGGAGTGTGGCTAAATATCTAGTGGTTTCTGCGGAAACAAAATGCAAATAGGGCTGCTAATTCCTACCTGGAAGCCTGAGGAGTGAAATAATACACCCAGATAACATAATATGCAAAAAATAGTATATATTCATAAGAGATACTCAGGTCCTCATAATCATTGAACCTCAAGACTGAAAACAAACAGAGTGTTATTTCATAGCATATGGGTATAGGGAAGAGAGAAAGAGAAAAGAATTAAAATGGAATATATCCTTAGGAAAAACAGGTTAATAAAAAAATAGGAAGTGAAAGCACTGTACATTTAATTTATTTTTTTTAATCAAACACCCTAGTATCATCCTGAATGGACATTATCTTACCCAAAGAGCATTAATGTAACTGCACTGCACATAGGTAATAGACCTATTTAGAAGAGCCCATCTTTGGCAGATTCAGCTCTTTCTCATTTTAGCTTTGCAGTTATTTCCACTGAAGTACAGATTTGGTGTTGGGCAGAAAAGTCCCTAGTAAGGTACCTAACTTAGTTTACTCATCATCACATATGCATCTCTATATCACCTCCACTTCAGTTCTACTTCTGTAACACTCAACTCTTTTCCTTTTATTTTACTCCTTCCCTTCACTACTGTAAAGTCAAATTACAACTCCCATTACACATTTAACATAATTTATTTCCAGTTATTATCATGTAAAAGTAACAATAGCATAGCACTGCCAAATTTGTAAAGAAAAAAGAAGAAGAGTGCTCTTAAAAAATATCCCAGAGCATTTCCTGTCTCTGAGATCTGGCTTATTCTGTCTGCCATCCGCACTCAGCAGGGCATGCTGGCCAAGGGATGCATGATCCCTGGGGCTCCAGAGAGGGCCACCTACCAAGGCAGTGCTGGGCTACTCTTTCTGTTCACTGACACCAGTTATCAGGTAAATTCATGCTCTTTCAGGTTTTAAGCCACAGGTTACAAGAAATTTGCTTGTCCATCGCCCACATTCTTCATGAAAATACTGAGTTGAGATAATACCGAGTATCAAGCCTAAGACATGCTCTTTGGAACCTCAGTTTAAATATTCCTGCAAGCAGATAGTAAAGTTAGTGTTGGAGAGCAATCTTTCAAGTAATAGTGTTCCATTTTACTATGCATTCATCTAAACGTTATTTTCCTAGTCACATGCTATGGCAATGTCAGGGTATTCAAAGAACTTTCAGAAATGGAAAAGCAGCTTTTCTCCTTATCTGCTATGTGAGCTGTTTCAGGAAAAGGTGATAGTCTGGTTAAGCAGGAGATTTCTTGAAAAATGCAAATTGGTTGTATTTTTAGTTACCTTACAATCTTCTGTGTGCTTGTAAATTTATTGTTTACCAAGGTTTTTTCTTCAAAATGTCCAGAGAGATCAAAGCTAGCCAGCTGACATTACTCCTTCAAAAGACTCCTCCAGTACAGAGATGGATAGCATGCTTGCCCTTCTCCAGTCCTCTGGGATCTTCCCTGTCATCTGTGAAATCTCAAAGATAGTTGTTAATGGTTCTTTCCTTGGCTAGTTCTTTTAGTATCCCAAGAAGAATTTCATCAAACCCTACTGACTTCAATATATCTATCTTACCTAATATTTATTAACTTACTCTGGTTTTATTCTGGTGTATATTCCTATCTTCCTTGCTGAAGTTAACATACCTGTTCATTATTAACAGTTTGTGAAAACAGAAGTAAAGTAGTTACCTCAACATTCAGTTTTTCACTGATTCTTTTTCTCTCATTCTTAAAGCATTAGATCTATGCTTTTCTTTCCTTTTCTTCTGCTTGTAACATCTTTAGAAACTATTCTTACTATATTTTCTGTATCTTGTGGTTTCAAAATATTTGAAAAATTCTACTTTTTTTTTAAATAAATATCCACTTCCATTTGAGTAAGTAACTATATTTTTAAGATTTCATACGGAAGCTATCATATGGAGTAAAATTTAGGTTTCAGAGATTATATCTTGACTGTCATATCTGGGAAAATTCCTGCATCCCAAATGAGGACCTTCTGCATCCAAATTTCATGTGAGGGTCAGGTATCAATGTCTATAATTTCCTACCACTGCAGTGTAGGAAATGTAATGATCTCCAACTGGGATGGTGAACTAGTGAACCAGGACGTGGGACATACCATGAAACTTTACTGTAGTTTCAACAAAAACATTTGTTGATCATTTCCTCTGGGAAATAATTATGGAAAAATTGCCAAGTGAGTTTAAAACATAAGAACTTTTTGAATGAATTATTTCTATACATACACTTAATCCTGAATCAAATATATTTGTGATGTTAAATTGAAATGAATTCCAAAAATATTAATAGTTCGTACCTTTGTCGGGGCGCATTATATTTCTTCATGTGGATGAAGCCTCATGCATTTAGCACGAGTCTGTAGCAGTATTGCCTACTGTAGTGCCATTCTGTTTAGCACAGTAATGTCCTGTTAATGAAGAAGTAGATCCAACTGAATAGAAATAGTCACAGAGTAGTATGTCATCTTCTAAACAGATGCCTACAAATGCAAAATTAAAAGTTCTGTTATAGCACCTCATAGAAATGTAAGAAAACTGAGAGCAGATTCACTTTGTTATCTTTAAGGACCTTCTTAGAATAAGTTCACAGACACGACAGACATCTGTAGATCAGTTTAGTGTTTATGTCTGTGTTGCCTTATTTTTATGTTACAAGTATAAATACTATTAATCTCAACTAGCTTGATTTATCTAAAATGCAGGTTTCTGAACTGGTCATCTAAGGTCTTTCTACTGAAGAGGAAGAGCTGCAGGCATCTCCAGTAAGAATTTCTTTCTTTCTCCAGTAAGAATCTGCTTTACCCAACTTTGTTATACAAATTGTTTTCATACTTTGTGCAACCAGACAGAATGAATGGCCTTGTGAAAATTTACTTTTTCTCATTACAGAATCACACAATGTTAGGCGTTGGAAGAGACCTCAAAAGATCATCTAATCCAACCCCCCTGCCAGAGCAGGATCCCCTAGGCTAGGTCACACAGGAACACATCCAGATGGGTTTTGAATGTCTCCAGAGAAGGAGACCCACAACCTCACTGGACAGTCTGTTCCAGTGCTCTGTCACCTGCACAGTGAAAAAGTTTTTCCTTATGTTCACATGGAACCTCCTATGCTCCAGCTGGCACCCAATGCCCCTTGTCCTATCATTGGACATCACTGAGAAGAGCCTGTCTCCTTCCTCCTGACACTCGCACTTTACATATTTATAAACATTAATGAGGTCATAAACACTAATGAGGTCATTGACTGTAGGAAATATTGATGATGATTATCTTTCTTAGATTACTTGCTTAGACTATGTCTATGTCTAAGATACATGCTTAGATTGCATTTAGGCAGATAAAATCAGTTAGGTTAGTCCTGATCCTAAGTCTAAGCATATAGCTGATGGAGCACAAAATAGCACAGTGATGCCTATTTTCCATCTATATATATATTTAAAAGCCAATTATGCCTTTCCAACAAAAACTGAATGACCAATTAATAAATGCCAAACCAGTCATCTTTATTAGAGTTTTGTTTAAATCACAGGGGTAGAATTTTATCCAAATTAGCATGTTCTCACATATGTTTGTGACAAATACATCTGAACTGCAGCAACATACTGTGCAAAGTCCTACTATGTTTTGCTAAACTTATTATTTATGTCAACTTATTATTTATGTCAATCTATTATTGACACATTCTGACTTTGAAATGAGCAATCATGTATTTTGAACACAAAAGCAGAAGTACTTCGTGTGACTAAGGCCTTTCTGAAAAAAATCCATAATTAAATTGAGATTATGAGTGCATACTGAAGTGCCAGAGATTAATCCTGCCCATTTTGTTGCGAAATCACTTATTTAACTTTTCCAGTCTGTGCTGTTACTATGGATCCGGCTCCTTACATAAATCATTTCTACTTTTTAAAATTATATAACACCAGTGTTAATAGTTGGCCTGCCCGATAAAGAAGCATTATTTTTAAAATAGGAAACCAGAATGAAATGCAACGGTAACTATCAGCCCACAGTGAATATTTTACTAATATGACTAGGTATATGAAAATCTGACATTTATTAGGGCCTTTCATTCCAGACTCTCACAGTGCTTTACAAATGCAGCACAACTTCACCAGTGTAACTTCTCTGAAATCACCCTGGAGTGTAGTGTAGCAGCTATTTTTCTCCCCCTTTACAGTTGTTGGGTGTTGTGACCTGCTTCTTTTCTACAGTTATTTTTCTGGAAAGTATATGAGGGAGAAATCTACCCATCAGGAGACAGGCAGAGACCGTCTGCCGTGATTAATTTCAGATTTATTCCGGGCAGCAGTTGTATGAAAATCCCAGAAATGAAAACCCAGTTACTGTTATAACTTGAGCCAGTTGATGTAAAATGAAGCAACATGTTCAGTATCTTTCCATGATATGATCTGTGAATATAGATCTCCATTAAGGTTAGAAATAATTTTTTAATGCCTTTCCAAATTCATGCTGAAGTCTTTTGAAACTTTTAGATGTTTCAGTCACATAATATGGTGTCCTACTTCCTGGACAAGTTAAGTGTACTTAAGTTTAGAAATATGATTAGAGAGATCTTTGTAGTGTCCTAACATAGATGAAGTGAAATGGGAATATATGATCTACAGTCAGAAAGTGTAGATTATTCTATCTTTAGGTACCTAACTGAAGTACCTATCTTATATTAATAAGATAGTTACGTTCGGTTTCTGCTGTAGTCAATGGAAAGTTAGATACTCCACAGGAAAAATTATTAATTCATATATTAATTATATAATTATATGAAGAAATGTCTCTCTGTCACATTCTTACTTTACTGATTACAGAAGTAGCATAGTGTGACTATGTTCTTAACCTACAGTTTAGCTGATAAATGTGCCTATGATCGAATTCTATGGAAAGCCAGACCACTTAGCTCAGTGCTCTGCATTTACTTAAATGGGTGTACACGAGTCTGCCTATCTGAATGAAGATCCTATGACACTGTGGATGAAATCTTGTTCTTCAGAAGAGACTAAGACTTCTTCCATTAAATTTTCTAGACTCAGAATTTTATGTTTTCTTCTATAAAAACATATGATGAATAGTTCTGGAATATACTTAAAATAACTGTTCCCCTCATAAATGCACTTTTGCTGCTGTATGTCGCATAAAGCCTTAGTTTCCTTCTTACTCGTGCTAGTTTATCCATCCCTACTTACTATCAAACTGTGAAAGAAATTTAAAAAATGTCCATGTTGATCTCATTAATTTTTTTAAAAGTTTCTCTGCCTTGAGGAAGTACATGTTTTTGATAAGTATGTAAGAGAAAGTATTTTGAAGACATGATGTGAATCTCACAGAGCAAATTGAAAATTGATCTGTTATCCAACACATTTTACACAAAGTAAATCAATTACAGCCAAACCATAATCCATTCTAAATGCAGCAACTCAACTGCTCAGATAATACATAACCAAATCAATAAGAACAAGACAAAAATGTAAGTCAAGTTGAAAGGTTCAGAAAAACAGGATTAGAGAACAATCATGTTATGCAGAGCATGAAAGGAATAACTTTTACCATTTTTTTCCAACTATAGGCCTTCTATTTCAGTAAAAATCAAGATAGTAATAAAATAACCAGTTAATAAAATTAGCACCTTTTTTAATCTAATTGAGCCAACCTTTTTTAAGCTACATCTGAACTTCAGACTTGGAATTCCATTGTCTTAATGCTGGTCCCCAAAATACAAAATTCACTCAGCAGCTGGAAGGCAACAAGAAACAGGGGGAAACTACATAGTGAGTGGATTAGGATCAAGTAGGTTTACATTCACATCTCTCAAGCTAGGCTTTAAATCATTCAGCCATGCATTATACAGGTCTTAAAGATAAGAAGTCAGCAGCATGTGTCACACAATATTTTGGATTCCTGCCCTTCTATAGCAGTTCTTCTATGTAGTTCTACTGTAAGTGTTGAGCCTGGAAGGCATAACATGATTGATTCCTACTTGATAAAGAGGCAGCACATTTTAGGTACAAACTCCAAGTTAAGATACTTCTGGGAAAGAACTTTTCAAGTGTTTTGAGAAGGATAAGGCTTAGGTTCATCTGGGTCACCAGCACAGATAAAAACTAAATGATCTTAATTTCTGCAGCCAGTACATGTTATGTTGGAGGAAAGAATGCCTGAAGTTTGTACATATTTTATGCCTTCAGTTTCCTTTGCTGACCAGTGGAAACAAATCTGATTTATATTCTAACTCTTCAATTTGCCTACCCTTAGATTGGCCTTTGGATTTGTCCAAGAACACAACTTCTTAAGAGAATTCTATGAGAAACAGGAATTTTTTCCAAGAGAAAACTAGCAACACCTCACAAAAACCTACTCAATTTAAATGCTTAGAAGGTACCAGTGAAAAGTAATTAAAGTGAAGTTAAATAATATTGCCTTTTATGAATGAAAATTATGTCAAATATTTATTTCCAGTATCCCAAATGTCTAAACCAATTATTATTAATAATCTCTTGAAAGGAATAATAATAACAAAAACAACCAACAACCTAAACCAGGTCCTTGTCTGACATAAATTGAAAAAAATCTATTAATTGCAATGAAGCAAAAAATTTTCAAGAGGTTACTAAACTGATGTCCTGATCATGACATTTTAATAGCTTTGAAAACATGGTCTTTTTTTCTGCATACTTCTTGACTGATCACACTTTCAAACTGCTGGTAACTTGCCTAAGTTTTAATGCGAACATTAACAGGTCTTAACATTCACAGCAGTGTCTGCCTTTTCTGACAGAGGACTGGGAGATCGTTTCTAGATAGAGTAAGATGAGTCTCTCTGATAGCAGCAGTTCTCTTGAAACCAAGACAAAGAATTTAGAATCAGCAAACTTGCTTATGAAGTGATACATATGTTGGCTTTAGAGCTTGAGAGGTGCAGAAAGAGAAAGTTTATATCAAGCTTTATATAATATCTGACAGTGAAACTCTTTTATATGTGTGAAAAGTGTGAGTCCTAAAAGGATGTTATTAACATTAACTCTTAAAGTCTGTTGATAGAACAACAGAAGGAAGCAGTCTTATGGAAACCATAAGCATGAAAAAGAAGTTATGGTTCACAGAGGAGGTACAACTTGCAAGCTGAAGCAAATTGCAGCTCCCCAGGACACATTAAACCAAGGTCATTAGATCTAAGAATATTCCTTAATCACCCATTAACTTTCACATTATTCTTCTTCACTACAATAAGAAAGTACTGGGCTGACTAATTGTGCATGCAAGGTGAGCAATAGTACTGAAAGATATTCCAAACTCTTTCTGGAGGCATAATTTAAAGAAGGAAAAATTCCCACATAAAATACGTAGTAGGAATTGGTATAGTTTGAGTTCAACTGCAGTGAAAATAGTACAGGTTTGAAACTGCAACGAACATGGAAAATATGGAGATAAACCACAAATTGTTTTTAATAATTTTAATATTTATAAAACTACTAATAAAACCCATATTTGGGGGTGGTGGTTGTGAAGTAAAATTCTTGCAGACCAAGTTTCCTTTTAATGCTGCAAACAGGAAAACCCAAAAGGTGTAAGACACTATGAACAAAAATAACATAGCAGGTTATTCAGTATATGATTGCAGGAAACAATATCAGAAATTTACTTTAATAAAATATTACATTCTACCTTAATCTAGCCTGATCTTCAAAAGAATTACTCCTTACTGGAATCTAGTCCAGGACCTTGCTTCCCTGATGCTTAAAAAACCATGGAAAACCTTTTTGTTCCTGGCCAGCATATATCCATTTTATTGAAATGCTTTATTTCTCCTCTCTTTGATTCTTTCCTCTTTCTTCTAGTTGTATCCTTAGGACTCTGGTTTGTTTAGTGTAGCAAAACTTTTAAAAATTTTCTCTTAATGCCTCTTCATTACCTGGATTATGTGCCTCTTTTATTTTGCAGCTTTTTCAGTTTCATTTTTCTTTAACACAGGTGTCCTGGTTTGAGCTAAATAGAACTAATTTTCTATTTAGTGATTTTACTTTTCAGCTCAGTCTCTTCTAAGTGGCTGAACTTGCTGAAACTAGCAGCATGTTTTTCCAGACAGTGTGTACTGGTACAAGTGATAATCAGAAGGCCACTGTCTCACCATGGGTGCCGTATCTGCACCTACAGGAAGGAGCAGACCCCAAACTGACCAATTAAGTATTCCATCCCACACACGTCATGCTCAGTATAAGATTGAGGAATCACGAGGGTCTTGATTCCTCCATCTTGGACCCTTCCTTCTGTGTCGACCCCTGCAATAGCTTAAGTCCAAGCAGAACCCTGCAAATTCATCTGCCTCTGAACCTGATTTGTGTGTTCCTGCATCCTGCTACCACCTGCTGCTGAGTCTGGACTGGGACTATTCCAGTGCTCTGCTCCTCAGAGCCTCTGGTGATGTAATCATCATTGAGGGAGGGTGGGGGGAGGATTTTATATTGGTTTTGTATATATATTTGTACATATCTGTATATAATTCATTATTTTCCTATTTACATTATTATCCTGTAGTATTAGTATTATTGTTTTATTAAATCTGTTAGTTTTGTTTTCCAACCTGTAAAGTCTCTCTCGTTTATTCTCTTTTCTCTTCCCCTTCTGTGGAGGGGAGAGGGGTTAATAGAGAGCATCTGTCCAGGATTTAATGGCCAGCCCAGCCCTGAACCACAACAAAAGGTGACCAAGACTGTACAAGATATTGTAGACAAAACTCTCTGTTTTGTCCAATTGCACACAGTTTCTCACATAAAACATCAACAATCACATCTATTTTTCCAGAAGTCCACCATATTGTCAGTTTTTAATAACACAGGAAACTATTAGATCAGACTTTTCTATTTCTAAGTCATTGCCAACCAATAAACTGATAAATTTCTGCTTAATGGTGGAAAATCTTGTTATTAGTCCCTCTTTGTAGGTCTTCATGCTTCAGTTAAATTCCATCCCATTTCTATGACTGTAGTCCACAGGATCATCATATGCTTCCTGCATGATGTGCCACTTCTCCCTTATATTTACTTGCATCTTGACTTTGTGTCATAAACAATTTTCATCAAGGCTTCATTTCTGTGCCAGATTCATTAATAAAAACATTAAAGATCCATTGAGGAATTCTGCTACTAATCTTCCTCTAGTCTGATAGTTTCCTTTTAAACACTATTTTAGCGATTATTCTTTCTCTCTGAATGTCTCCTACTGTCTCATGTGCCCCACCCTAACAAATCATTTCTCACAAAGAACCAGGTCACTTGTTCTTTTGAAATCCTGACAAATTTATAGTATTAGAATTATAGAATCATAGAATGATCATCAAGATCATCCAGTCCAAACCCCCCCTGCCATGAGTAGGGGCACCTCCTGCCAGACCAGGTTGCCCAAAGCCTTGTCCAACCTGGCCTTGGACACTTTCAGGGAGGGGGCATCCACAACTTCCCTGGGCAACCTGTTCCAGTGTCTCACTACCCTCATAGTAAAGAATTTTTTCCTAATATCTAGTCTAAATCTACCCTCTTTCATTTGAAACCATTACCCCTCATCCTGTCAATACATGACCTCATAAAAAGTCCCTCTTCAGCTTTCTTATAGGTCCGCTCCAGGTCTCCCTGGAGAATTCTCTTCTCCAGGCTGAACAACCCAAACTGTCTCAGTCTGTCTTCAAAGGAGAGCTGTTTCATCCCTCTGATCATCTTCATGGCCCTCCTCTGGACTTGCTCCAACAGGTCGATGTCCTTCTTATCCTGGGGACTCTAAAGCAGAACACAGTACTCCAGGTGGAATCTCATGAGAGCAGAGTAAGGGGAGAATCACTTCCCTTGACCTGCTAGCCACACTTCTTTTTATGCAGCCCAGAATATGGTTGGCTATCTGGACTGTAAGCACACCATTGCCAGCTCATGTTGAAAGAAACCTGGAGATTTAATTTCCTTAAATGGTCTACCATAGATTTATAGCTAACATTTCTGATCTCTTTTCTGTGCTTCCTGATATAGATGTCTTTGAAATAACCAGTTCTTTAAAACACTCATTACCTTCTATAGCTTCTGCAAGTAATTTTTTATTTCTCAGAGGGTTTATAGAGTCTTCTTATAGGTGCCTTTATTTTTCTAAGTTTGAGACACAAATTCTTAGTTTCAGAATAAGTTTTTACTTACAGTTCTCAGTTAAATCATGATGATTTGATGCAAATATCATCTTCTATAACTCCATCTCATATAATTGTTACTATTTACCAAATACAACAGGGAAAATAGCATTGTATCTTGCAGGTATCAGAAATATGTATGGCACATCTTTATCCATCATAGTTCATCTTCAAAGTGCATGCAGTAAATTAATCTGTATAACTATTTTACTGTACTGTATTTATACTCTTATGTTCAGAATCTTGTTTACGAACAATAAGGAAAGAGAATTTTTTATCAGTATTATTGAAGAATTGTTATTAAAGAAAAAGAAAGAATATGTCTATGCAGAACAGTTTCAATAAATAATAATAATAATAACAACAGTAACAATAACTATACGGTTAAAATTGCATACTTAGTTTCTGCCCCTTTTTCTCACCCTTTCCCTGTTCACCTGGGTCCTATGGTCACTTGAGTCTTTAAACCATGGTGGTACCATACATAGGACAAAAAAAAAGAAAACAACCATAGCCACCTGCCAACTGGAAGAACAACTGCCAAAGCTAAACCAGGTAAAATAAATCTGTAAGCAGATCAAGAGCAGTTCAGAGGCAGCAAACCTGACAAGTGTTGGTCCTGAGGCTTTATAAAGCCAGTATTTAGACTGTGGACTGTTATTCATGGCCATACTGAAATACAGGGCTACAGGTTTGCATTATGTTTATGATAACTTCTTTAATTAATCAGAGTATTAAAAAATAACTAGGATTCCTCATTTAGTTTCTCAGTTTAAGTACTTAAAGCATATGGATTGAATCTAGGCCTTTGTGCTTATGTAAATTACACAAAGCACTGGCCATTCACATTGTTTGATTTTTCCCCCCCCCAAATCACCCCCCTAGGTATATTGAGAGAACATTAAAAATAGACATTTGCCAGACTGTCATAATGGTGGCATCCTGAATTCTCAAACTAAAATCTATTTAGGATATAAATCTCTGTCTTAAATTGAAGCCTGTGATTTGATTTTAATTTTCTTCTCCAGGGTTTGAAAGAGAGAAGGCAATGTGGAACTCTTCTTTCAATCTGAGATCTTAAGTTATTATATTTTATTAAAGGCTACTTTGTTGCATGCAAATTAATTTAATCAATTAATCATGTCTAAACATACCCAACTTAATAAAACACTTTTGATAGAGTTATGATCCATTTAAATAGCATCATCTAAATGTCATTAAATTTTTAACCCTCATTAATTTCTAATTTTCAAGTTTCGGATGCTTTTTCACAGTGCTAGCATTTTAGAATTGTACTTATCATCACATGCTTCCTATACAGTCACACGAAATAAATCCAAATATATCTTTGTTCTCATGTTGTCCAATACAGAATTAGTTGAATAAGACTAAAAAAGTTTCTTCCTTCTATTTAGTCTGATTTTCTGTTTGGCTGAGATAATTTTAGGGTGACATATCTGCATATTTATTTTCAATGTTTATTTTGCACACAAATATCCTCATACTCAAATATTTGAATAGAACAAACTTTACAGGAAAACACAGTTTCGCAGAAAGAGTCGCAGTTTTAAGCGTTAAAATGAGTTTTCCTGAAAACTGGAGTGTATTTGTAAACATGTATTTTGGCATCTCCACATCTGCCAGCCTCTTAAATAGTCTAGTCCTTTAGGTGCTGAACAAATCTTTAAGAGATATAGAATGCTGGTGGAAAGAAATGCGTGAGCAGACAAACTTGGAGTGGATAAGAGGAAGTTTCTATGTGATTTATTCAAGTAAATCATCCTACATACTGTAGGATGGCTGATAAGTGTAGAATAGTTGTACAATGTAAGTTGTGGTTCTTCTCACAGTCTTGTTTGCTTTTTCATTTGTTTTAGATTTAGCAGTTACGTATTTTTCTATCTATGTAATGGTTGATTCTTTTTTTTTTCTAGAATTTGTGATATAAAATAGTACATTAACACTGTTACATTCAAAGCCTTATCTATGGGCAAAGAAGAAACACTCCTTAGATATAAGTAAATCCAATTTATTGTTAATATATACGGAATCTTAATATCTAATCATTATTAGCTCAGATCTAATTGTTACAGAAAAAGCAGAATGCAGTTAAAATTTTACACACACATAGCTGTTAGCCCTTTTCCTGGTGTTATGCTCAACCTTTCCAGGCTGCCCTTGCTTCTAAAGTTTCTGGCTTTATGGCCAATGTCTGTGGTGAGAGGGGTGTCAGCACCTGGCATAACTCATTGCGGGGAGTATGATGTTGTTGATTCTTCCTCATTCTACAATCCACTTGATTCCATTTTTCCATGCTTGCTGGCACTCTTTCACACCTTTGATCTTTCTTCACCAGGCTACAGCTCCTACTTTGCTGTAGATGTTACTTTTTACTTGTGTGAGATATTATTTCTTTTCTTTCTTTGCTAGTCCTAAAATCACTTTTGTCCAGCTGCAGGTCAACATTTCTCTAACTGACTGCAGGTGAATTGTTTATAGCCGTGGGGGTCTGCAGTGCAAAGCTGGAACTCCATCACTTGTTACCCCCTGCCTGTTCTCTGCACCAAATTCTACGTCTCTGCTTCTCAATGTCTCCGCTGTCCTACTAGGTCTGTATTTCTCTGCACTTTCATTGCATTAGGAGCCATAAATGCCTCATTCTACCTATAATAACTGCTTATTCCTGTTAGATACCTAAAAGTAGCATTGTACTACACAGAGGTAACAATAAACAGTAAACAAATAAACAGTAAAACAAATTAGCCATAGACACCTGGCCAATTAGAGAAATTACTGTTACAGCTAAACCAAGTTGCACGTCAAGAAAATTTCAGTCAGAGCAAACCTGACAAATCTCATCCCTGAGGCCTTCCCAGCTTCATACAGTGCTAACAGCCTGTTACTAACAATGGCAATACTGTGTCTGGGGCTACACAGTTACCTCACTCATTAATGTTACTTAGTATCTTGTTTTAACATCCTCAGAAAGCTGAACCTAACTATGTGCACTTTCGTCTTCAATTTCATTATGAAACTATTTAAATAAACATAAAATCGTATTAGATGCAAATCCTAGGATGCTGGCACAAGCTAGTTGAAGTATTAAAAAATAATTCTAATCACGTTGATAGATGGCAGCACTTCCATGCACCTTAGTGGAAGGAAGTGACACAGTAAAAATTAATTTGGCACCCAAGTCTTATGTATTTACCTGTTTAGCTTATTACCTTTAACATTTTCCACTGCATTTCCTCAGTCTGATCAATAGGTAGTCATCAAAATGTATCTGGTACAACACACATCTGCAAAGTTCCCATCCAACTCTGGCTCACCAGAGATATGACTCTTCCTGACCTGTATCTGTGCTTCTTGGCTTTTCAGTAGTGCTCCCTCTCCAAATTGTTCCACTTCATGGGTGAAGATGATACTCTGCACTTGCTGCACATGGGCTAGGATGTATCTGGGTTCACTGGCTGGCAGATAGCTCTCCTACATTAAGAGCCATTCCTATTTCACCCTCCTAAGGAAAAATTCCTGTTTAAGACTCCTGTTGAAGATTGTTTGGGGTCTTTTTTCCAAAAGTATTTGAATAACATTAACTGTAGGCTAAAAATTTCTGCCTTAACCATATGGGTTCACAGAATTAATCAAACCAACATTTGGATGCCAGTAATAGAAACAAAAATGAGAGCAATAAACACATGGATTTTCAGCTCTCAAGTGCCAAAAATTCCCTCCCTTCCTCTGTCTGTCTTTTGTTTTTCATCTATTTGGTGTTTCAGGTTCAGTTTGGTTGTACTGGAATAGAGCCCATTGTTCAAGGTTGCACAAGAGGACTTTACAAAATGTTATGGGAGTTAGGAGCATCTGGCTGCTTTGGCTGAAACTCCCTAACAAGCTTAGTTACTGTGGGAGCTAAAATAAAATGAGAAGCTGAAGTAAAAGATAATGTTAATGAGAAAAGTTCTTGGCTTTTACATAAGTAAAACAAAAATACAGCTAATTTCATACCTTTGCAAGTTTACCAAACAAAATGCTAAAATGCTAAAATAGCTCAGCACATAAAAATCAGTTACCCCAAAGTTGCCAAAGTCACTGAGAACTACCAACACATTTTTTTAAACCTAAGATTTGTTTGCAATAGTATGAAACCATCCTTTGTTTGCCCTTCCCTTATATAAAAAACAAAATTCTCTTCCATAAGTATATTTACCTTAATTTTAGGTTTTCAGATTCTGAAGTTTTAAATAAGAAGCCTATAAATAAACAACCATGGAATTGGTACGTGGCTCCATTTCAACACCAAAGTGGACCTTTTGCTGCACTGCAGTAGTCTCTGTGTGTATTTACACATCAATATTATCAGCCTGACTGGGGAGAGACAGGTAAGTGTGTCAGAAACTTTCTGCTGACACTCTAGGCAAAACGTGTCTCTGCTGACAGGGCTCCTTCCTTCTTTCTGTCTTTTCACTTGTGTCCTGCAGTGCAGTCCTGTGTGTCTCCAGTATGTCAGGTTACCTTTGACGATTGCAAATGTGGATTTAGTCTGTGATGTAGACCTGAGAGACACAATCTGTCCTGTTTCTTAGTGGAGAAACAATTATAATACTTTTCACCTGTGAGCATGCCGATGTGCTTTGACTTTGCTCAGTTGTAAACAATCACTTTGATTCCAGGAAACTGGATGATTTTTACTCATTATTTCAGGGATTTTCACCTCCCTGAAATATCTTATTGGTAGAGAAGAATGAAGATAGGTAAAACAAGATGTTGCGAAAACGGGGAGAATAAATCCGGTCTTGTGAGGCTGGCACCGAATATGTGACAGACACAAATCGGGAAACAAACAGTAAACGTTTATTTACAGCAACATTTACAGGTTCTTTTGGATTGCCAGTGATAAATTAAAAAGCTACAGGTACACTAAAGGTTTTTTAACTAATATAATACCAACAACAAAGCAATATGGAACACACAACACCAGCAACAACAACCAACAACTTGCCCACAGTGAGCCTGGCCGCCTGGCAAATAGATAAGCCTGTTTGAACAGAAATACAGTGGAGCAAAACCAATACACTCAGGGAAACCTAGAACGCCTGAGGAGAAAATATAGAATACACTCAGGGTATATGGCCTAAGGAGAAATTATCACCCAGCGTTAGCCGAGGGAAATAGTCTTACCCACGAGGTGACCCAAGTAGTGGGGATGGAGAGGGAGCAAATTCGTTAATCCGTTCAGTTCGTTGGTGTAGTTCTGAGTTCATCCTGTCCCTATGTAAGTTACCTTGGCCAGCATTCCGACCAAGGGGGAAGGTTCTCATCACTCCATGGCTGGAGAAATAGCTCCTCCCATTCTAGCATGAATCTTAGGGTTTTTATTCCCTGATGTACATGACAGCAGGCAGGAGGATGCCTGAGTGGACTCAAATTTCTGCATTATATCACCAGGGCATACATGCGGGTGGGGATGACTACAGACAATCTTATCATTTATGTTAATGTCACAAAGTCCGTTAATTCACACCTGCATGGGTAGAGGTAATGACTCCTTTGCTTGGGGCGGAAAGAAATGGGGGACTGGGACCATGAGGCCTCCCCCTCATTTCACACTCCTCCAGGCATCCAGATAACACCAGATATGGATCTAGTGATGGTTGCCACCTCGCCCAGTGCTTGCCACCTCCCCAGTGCTTGGTTTCATGCTTCCAGGCATGCAGCTACATGGCTTGGGCTTTGTGACTTTTTTCTCTCTCTCTACACAGGAGACAAAAATACAGCAGTTTCACTTGAAATCAGATTTGAATTTGCATTAGTCCTGTAACCTGTCAGCACTAAGAACAATAAGATAAACCTGTATCTGGTGGGGTCAACGATAGCATGAGTGTTCAAATAAGAAAGAAGACTGCTGCATCAGGCATATTTTGATGAATTTTGATGTATCCCTTCCATAAGATTTATTATTATTAATGGCAACTTTATATACTGATTTTATCTGATCTTCTTTGAATCTAAATTCTTGATTTCAACAACTTTATATAACAATACATTTCACTGTTCAGTTAAATGGTGAAAGATGTTTGACTTGTTCAATAAAGTTGTGAAGAGAAAAAATTGAAACTGCTATGCTTTTCAGGAGTGTGAATCATAGAGCCTTGCCTGGAACAGCCTCTAGGAAATGGCAGGACAAGGGACATAAACATGGGTACCAGAGAGAAAAGAAATAGAGATTCTTCAGGAAATGCAAGAACTGATGCTTCTGAGTTTACTAGTCCATATTTATCATCACAGAATCACAGAATCACAGAACG
>NW_010169202.1:0-228 GCF_000695765.1 Mesitornis unicolor
CGGGGACGGCCGGGTCCCGTCTGCGTCCAGCCGTTTCCTGAGAGCGTTTATTTACACGGTGCCGTCAGTTTGTGTTACCGCCGGGCCGCAGCATTTTTTCCCCATTATCTGGTGTTTTCTGCATGTCACGAGAGCAGCGGCCGCCCTGCTGCAGGGGGAAACGTGTCCCCGGGGGGAGCGCGGTGCGATGCTGCCGGGGCAGGACCGGCCGGACCCGAGCCGAGGGCC
>NW_010169202.1:406-609 GCF_000695765.1 Mesitornis unicolor
CGCCTCCTGGTCTGGGGGGTGACGGCCCGGAGCCAGTGCCTCCATCGCCTTCTCCAGCTGAGCAGAGGTTGCTGCTGTCTCCATGCTGGTGGGAGCAAGCTGTCCATCTGTCCGTCTGTCCACACAGGGCACCGGGGACAGACTTTGCCATGGGTCCCTGCCCCTGGCCAGCACTGGTGGGACGTGGGGGTATGGCGGGGGCT
>NW_010169203.1:0-691 GCF_000695765.1 Mesitornis unicolor
GCATTTGTTGCATGTAGTGATTTACTTACCATAACCATTGGATAACTACATTTTCACTCCAATAAAAATAAAGATCTATCTGTTTTATAATAATATTATCAGTCAGGAATTAAACCAAACCAAGCAATGCTGCATGGACAGAGTCCACCCAGAGATCAGTGTGGTCTCAAAAAAAGGTGATAAATTGTCTCCTTTTCTCCCTTCCTCCAATTTTCTCTAGTCTGAACCTGATATGACTGGAAAACTTTGAATTGATTGTTCACTTACATTCATCACAGTATGGGTAATCACACCTAACCCTTTATACAAATCTGTATCTTTCATTGGAGGAAAAACTATGAGTTAACAGATCAAAGAGAGAAATACTCTGCCTCTGGAGGTACTCTTGTGGTTTGCGAGTGGAACTCAGCTGGTAAAGGAACCGACAAGGGAAGGTGCCCTGCTGGACCTGCTGTTTGCAAATAGAGAAGCTCTTGTGGGGGATGTGATGGTTGGAGGTTGTCTTGGGCATAGTGATCATGAAATGATAGAGTTTTCAGTCCTTGGAGAAGCAAGAAGGGGGGCTAGCAGAACTGCCACTTTGGAATTCTGGTGTGCAGACTTTGTCCTGTTTAGGGACTTGGTTGGCAGAGTTCCTTGGGAGGCAGTTCTGAAAGGCAAAGGAGTCCAGGAAGGCTGGACACTCTTCAAG
>NW_010169203.1:730-1145 GCF_000695765.1 Mesitornis unicolor
CTCCTCAAGAAGGAACTCTTAGAGACGCAGGATCAGGCCATCCCTGTGTGATGGAAAATGAGCCAGCGGGGAAGAAGACCAGTTCTTCGGAAGAACGGGCAGGCATCTCAGGAGGAATACAGGGCTACCGTGAGGCTGTGCAGGGAGAAAATTAGAAGGGCCAAAGTGCATCTGGAACTTAATCTGGCTAGTGCTGTTAAAGACAATAAAAAGGGTTTCTATAAATACATTGGCAACAAAAGGAGAACTAAGAAGAGTCTCCCTCCTCTAGTAGATGTGGGGGGAAGCATACTGACTGGGGATGAGGAAAAGGCTGAAGTACTTAATGCTTTCTTTGCCTCAGTCTTTAGTAGGAAAACCAACAGTACTCTGGGTACAGAGTCGCCTGAGCAGGAAAACAGGGATGGAAAGCACA
>NW_010169204.1:0-292 GCF_000695765.1 Mesitornis unicolor
GGAGGAAGGGAGCTGGCGAGGTGATGCTTTTTTGGGAAGAAGGGAACTGCTGGTGAAAGAGGCATTCACCGCGCCGGGAGCTTGGGAAAGCCGGGAGCTGGGGGGGCCGGCAGGAGGGTGGGAGTTGATCCCCGACCGGCGTTTCGAGGCCCATGGCCATGCCGAGGCCGGCGGCAGGTGGAGGGGCGCCGTTGGGATGCACCAGAAAGCCAATGACATCATGTTGTGGGTTTTTTGTATTTTTTCTTCCAGGATGAAATGTAATTTGCAGATGACTTCCCTGGCCGCCCAC
>NW_010169204.1:507-1687 GCF_000695765.1 Mesitornis unicolor
CCAGGACACACTGGCGCCTGCCGAGAGAGCAAAGGGCTGGGCTGGGGCTTTATTTTTCCTCCTCTTTTGGGTCAGAAAAACTACATTTTAGTTGCTAACCTGCCTGCACTGCACCCCGGCACTCGGAGGGCAGGTCCGAGCAGACCAGAGCGCGGCAAGGCCGGCGCCAGCGCCCCGTCGGGGACCCCCCATCCCCATGGCGGGGCAGAATCCGTCCCCGGCCGCCCAACCCGGGATGGCTCCTTTCGCCTCTTCCCTCTTAATTTTGTTTAGAAACTTGTCAGGTTGGTACATAAAGGAGGTGGAAAGATCAATCCCGGCTTTTCATCAGTGTGGGAAAAAGTATTTCACTAATCCATATTTATTGGTGTAAGGAGCCGGGGGGGAGGGTGAGAGACCCTAATGGTCAGGAGCAAAGGACAGAAGGGACAGTTTAAGGCTGCCCTTTTTGGAGAGGTCACATGTCACCAAAATCTTTCGGTTGTCTCGGGATTGGTTACATTCTGTTCTCTTTTTTTCTATTGAGGTTGCCAAGCAACTGGCTAAGACCAGCCAAGATATTTTCTTTATTACAAGTGGAGCAGAAAGCAGCAAGGAGGAGAGAGATAAAAAAAAAAAGGGGGGGGGGGGAGAATTAGACAATTAACATTTATAGGATCACATAACTTCATTAACTCGGCCAAGATTTGGGAAAGACACTTCAAAAAAAAAGGTGGTGGTGGGGAGCGTTAGGAATTAAAGCGAGTTAAAAGGCTGGCAGGTCCAACACTAAAACAATGCTGGAGCTCCCAGAGCGGTGACGGGGGCTTCCCTCCGATGGTTCCCACTTTCCAGAGGGCCACCCAGTCCTGAGCAATGGCTGCGACTCAGCACAGGGTCCTTCAGCTGTTGCTGATGCTCATTTTTTTTTTTTTTTTTAAATCTGATTTATTTTGATTTTCACGCTGCTAGGAATTGGGTTTACTGCTCACAGTGCTGCCAGAGAGGTGTGGGAAGGCAGGGGAGGCCTTCAGAGGCAGGCACGTGGCCATGGCAGGACCTGGGCATCCCCCTGGCCCTGGCCGTGGGGCAGGGGCTGTGGGGACGTGGCTGGCCCCAGGCCCTGGGATGCTTTGGTGCCTCTGTGGGGCTGCGAAACCTCCTGGGGCCGGGAATGAGGCCCCATGGGCAAGCAGCCCCC
>NW_010169205.1:0-765 GCF_000695765.1 Mesitornis unicolor
ATGGGGTCTGAGAGTGTTGCTATGGGGCTGGGGTCCCTGCTATGGGGTTGGGGTCCTTGCTATGGGGCTGGAGACTCTGCTATGGGGCTGGGCTCCTTGCTATGGGGTTGGGGTCCTTGCTATGGGCCTGGGGTCCTTGCTATGGGGCTGGAGACTCTTGCTTGGAGACCATTGCATGGGGTCTGAGAGTGTTGCTATGGGGCTGGGGGCCTTGTTATGGAGCTGGGGTCCCTGCTATGGGGCTGGGGTCCTTGCTATGGGGCTGGAGACTCTTGCATGGAGACCATTGCGTGGGGTCTGAGGGTGTCGCTATGGGGCTGGGGTCCTTGCTATGGGTCTGGGGTCCCCGCTATGGGTCTGCCCCACATCTATGGGTCTGCCCCACATGTGTGGGTCTGCCCCACAGGCATCCTGGAGGTGCTGTACTGCGTGCTGATCGAGAGCCCCGAGGTGCTGAACATCATCCAGGAGAGCCACATCAAGTCCATCATCGCCCTCCTGGACAAGCACGGCCGCAACCACAAGGTCAGGGCCACGGGGTCACGAGGGGTCACACGAGGTCATGACCCCGGGACCCCAGTGACCCCGCATCGAGAGCCCCGAGGTGCTGAACATCATCCAGGAGAGCCACATCAAGTCCATCATCGCCCTCCTGGACAAGCACGGCCGCAACCACAAGGTCAGGGCCACGGGGTCACGAGGGGTCACACGAGGTCATGACCCCGGGACCCCAGTGACCCCATTGACCCCAATGTGACCCCACTG
>NW_010169206.1:0-228 GCF_000695765.1 Mesitornis unicolor
GGAGGGAGGTGCTGACCGGGACCCTCTGCACTCCAACCCCTTCCCCAGCGCTGCGTGGCCCCATCAGCCACCCAGGACCTGGGCTAAATAATGAGTAATTAATTTCCAGCGTAGGATACACAGCCCGGGAGCGCTCCTGTCTGCTCGGTGGGAAAACACGCTGTCCTGCTCCGACATTAAACCATCGTAAATCCGTCCGGTCTTGCTCACCCGCCCCACCGAGTGTGG
>NW_010169207.1:0-279 GCF_000695765.1 Mesitornis unicolor
CAGGGAGTGGGTCCGAACCTGGTGGCTTCAGAGCAGCCAGAACCAGGGAGGTCCCCCTTCTGCATGTCCCCCTGCAGTTTCGGGTCGACCCCTCTCTTGAGGACGTGGTTTTTTAGCATTTTTTTTTTGTTTTCTTGACAATTCACAGAGTGCGTAAAAACCCCGTGAAAAGCATGATTTCTTAAAAAAGGCGGGGGGGTGGCCAAAGTGCCAGCTTGTCGTGCAGGAAAAGGGAGCAGGATGGAGAAGGCCACCAGCTGATGGAGAGAAGAAGGTGGA
>NW_010169207.1:326-902 GCF_000695765.1 Mesitornis unicolor
TATGCACAGCTTCTCGGCTGTGAGGGGGATTGTCTCTTTCAGCTTGGATGCCAGGAACATGCACACTGCCCCCAGCAGCTGCAGATGGCACTTTCGGGTGGGCACTACGGCTAAGAATCTGTCCAAGTAATTCATGGCCAGGGGGAAAACTTCTTCTTCGCACTTCTGCTCTTCGCAGACCTGCGAGGGAAGGGAGGGTTGGGGAGGGGACGGATGAGGCGGTGGGGTTGGGGATGGTGGGGAGAGGAAGAGAAAAAGAGACAAGAAGGAAAAAAATAAATAAATGAGTGACCCCATGAAATAGACCCGCTGCCTCCCCGCTATGGGCTCCTGCTATTTTTGTTTCCCGGGGAGCTAAATTTTGGGGGAGGGGGAGATCTCTGGAGAGGCTGGGAAGGCTGTCAATCGGCTTTCACATTCCTTTAGTTCATTCAGTAAGAAATGAATTCAAGACACTGTGTGGGAGAGGCGAAAAGCCCCATCCAGCAGCAAGCGAGCAGCCTCCGACTTTTTTTTTTTTTGCGACCCAATTTTTTTTTTTATTTCGTCATATTTTCAAAAAATCGATAAAAATCT
>NW_010169207.1:924-1164 GCF_000695765.1 Mesitornis unicolor
TTTGGTGCCGGTGGCATCCCGGGACGGCCCCCTATCGTTTCCGACAATTGCAAAAATTCCCCCGGGGGGTGTCTCCCAGCCCTGCGCCCCCGATCCGGCGTGGGGGGGATAGAACGGGAGACACCGCGAGGGCGAGGTGGGGTGGGGAGAGCCTGAGCCGCCTGGATCCCTTTAGCGGGAGCGAACGAAAATAATTATTTCAAAAATTTACCAAAAATCGGAGCCGAGGAGAAAAAGCAC
>NW_010169207.1:1187-1430 GCF_000695765.1 Mesitornis unicolor
CCCACATGAAAACCAAGCGGGCAGTCTGATCTTTCCAACCCAGGGGGTTTGGTGCGGCAAAGGTCCCCCCAAAAGCAGATCCGAAGGCGCAAATGATGGGTGGGAGGGCCAGGGCAACGCAAGGGACTCTGCGGGGATCTGGGCCCGCTGCCGCCCCGCCTGAAGTATCGAGGCGAAGGAGGGGTTCACCGCTCGCCTGGGCTTCCCGACAGTCCCCCAACACAGGCCAGGGGGACCGGGGGG
>NW_010169207.1:1574-1817 GCF_000695765.1 Mesitornis unicolor
TCTGCGTGCACGGGGCAGCCCGCCCCACGTCCCGCGCTCGGCCGCGGGCGCAGCTCCCTTTTTCCCAGAAAAGCCTCAACCTCAAGCGCTCCCGGCCGCTCGCAGCCGGAGGCGGCTTTTCTTTGCTTTTTAATTGCAAATGACTTTTCCAACTTCCCCCCCGTCCCGCTTCCTCCCCTCCTGCACCTCGCTTTGCAGCAGCCCCCCGGCAGGGGCTATTTCCCCCGCGGGCGACCGATGCTC
>NW_010169208.1:0-16999 GCF_000695765.1 Mesitornis unicolor
TGTGGCCAAAGTGTAGGACCCTGCACTTGGTTTTGTTAATCTTCAAACCATTGACCTCTGCCCACTGACCCAGCGTGTCCAGGTCCCTCTGCAGCCTTTTCCTACTCTCTGGAGGATCAAAACTTCCACCCAGTTTGGTGTCATCTGCAAATTTACTAAGGGCAGACTCAGTCCCCTCATCCAGGTCATCAATAAGGATGTTAAATAGAACTGGGCCTGGTACTGATCCCTGGGGGACACCACTGGTCACAGACGTCAACTGGATGCAGCACCATTCACCACCACTCTCTGGGCCTGGTCATCCAACCAGTCTTTAACCCAGTGAAGGGTGCACCTGTTCAAGCCGTGGACTGCTAGCTTTTCCAGGAGGATGCTGTGGGGACCCTTCTCAGTGTGGGTGCTAGTGAGCTGCAATGTACTTGAAGGAAATTTATCTGATTTGTAGGCATTATGTCATACAGTTTTCAGATCATGCACATGATTTTATTCACATCTTGGCTATACAGAGACATTCATAAATGTTAAAGCAAACGAGTCTGTGTATATCAAAGGTGGTTCAGCTCCTGTAGGGATATTCTTACTCAGAAAAAAAATAGACCTAAATCTTATATGGTATCACTAATATAATTTATATATCTGTACTTGGAAGCTTTGTGTGGAGTAGTCACAGTCAAGATAATCTTAACTTTGCTGCAGCTATCTAACTATTATTTGTCATGGTGATTTTAATTTAACAAAATGTCTTTTGCAGTCTTGGTATGACTAGATTTTCAGGGAAATATATAATTTATGCTTCACTGTTAGTCCATTAGCCCTCATTAATTCCCCTGGAGACATCATAATATAATGCAGAAGTGTAGGAGACTGATCCAGTTCTGACCCAGTAGAAGTGGGTAAAGTCAAAGATATTTGATGATAGCTTTCATAAAGCCTGAATCTAAACCTGTAATGGTTAAAATTTAATTAATTATACTATCAATATGACAGATAACCAAGGAAACTCCTATTGGGTCACTAGTAAAATAATGGATGTTAGGAGTGGGGATTGAATTGCTAAAAGTAAATATGGGATATTAATCAAAGCCTGCATTTTCACAGTGAAGTGAAGAGAAAGTGTAAAAACCAGAAGTACATATCACCCTAGTAGAGATTTAAAATTCTGCAATCTGTAGATTTGCACAAATAAGGAATATTTGTCTGAATGTTTAAGTGGGCACATAGCTTTTATGAACCTGGTTGATAAGTGCCCTATTTGCTCTTATAAGTTTCTAGGACCCAGCTTCCTGATTTAGTTGAAACTCACAGAAAATTTAAAGCTGAAATAAACACTGTATTTAAAATTCCCTGTGTTTATACGTACTCTTTGTCTGGCTAAGATTCTTGGCACAAACTCTTTAGAAGTAGAATTTATACATGAACATATCTTCATTGCTTAATTTGCACACCAAAATGCTAGAAGGACTTTCATTTTCTAGTACGTAGAAAGATAATTATAACATTGTATGGACTTGCTTAATTTCTTGGATTTCAATTCTTTATATGCAAAATTCATAACTTGGATGCAGAATTCAAAGTTCAAACAAAAGGCCTGTTTTAGCAGCATGCTAAATAGATTTCTATTCCATTTATTTAATTTTAAAGGTATTTAGTTATAAATTTATTTATTCTCCTGAGAACTATAGGGTTTTTGCAAACTGAGAACCCTAGCTTATCTGTTCAAGTTTTAAAATTTTGAACCAACCAATTTGCACATAAGCATAAAGCCAGATTCAAAGCAGGTAATTACATTTCTGACTCTCAGTACTTTCATTTTAACCATTCTCTCCTTCTTTATCGGATCTTTAGCAGTGTCTGAACACAGGCATTGGTAGAGTGGAATGGGATTATTGTGAAACATAATTAAAGCCACATGGTTTTCCTAACTGCATAGCAGATAAAATTTCACTGAGATCTCAGCCATGTTAGTATTTATTTATGCTGCTCTTTACTTTTGTCTATCTGTCTGCTTCCTATCTGTCTTCTTATCTATTTCAGGCCTTTTTCTTTGTGAAACTCTAAGAAGTGTAATTTCTGATAGGACTCTGACCAAGAAATGCTCACAATGCCCTAAAATAACAGTCTTCAACAATACTCTTTTCTTTCTCTGGACTGCAAAAGCCATTGAGTACTAACCTGCTCACTATTTCACATATGAATTCAGTTCAATCTCTCAGCCAGATTTGCTCTAAGGTACTTTATAGCCCTCTAGAGATGCTGAGAGAGAAAATTGGCCATAATTAGTTGCAGAGATGGATTGAGCAGTCAGTCAGTAGGTGCTCATGTTAAACTGCACGTCTTTCTTTCTTGCCAGATTGTTGGCTGTGACCGCCAGCTGGGAAGCACTGTCAAGGAAGATAACTGTGGGGTCTGCAATGGCGATGGGTCCACCTGCCGGTTGGTTCGAGGCCAGTATAAGTCCCAGCTCTCCGCAAATAAACGTAAGCTGTTCCTTCTGGTAAAGTGCCGACTTCCCCTTCATGCATTGTTACATACATTTCTTGAACGCTGGATTTCACCCCACACTTTCTCAGGCAGTTGAATGATCATAACCAGTCTGGTTGTCCCCCCAGTTTCTTCCCTCTTGGGTTAAATTAGGCTTCATAGAGTACAGTGGGGGGTGGACAAAGGACTGTGGAAAGGTGTCACCGGTATATTCCCCACCTCAGCTAGTTAGTTGCTGGGGAGAAACAGGAGAATGAGAAGAGCTGGTTCTATCCACTCTTCTCTGGCTGTATTAGCTGAGTAGAAACAGGACTCAGTCCACACTGCTCTGAACAGAGTGGTTATGCTGCTCTAGAGCAGAGAGGAACCCTGATGGGATGGTGGTGACAGCCTAGCACAGTACTCTCCCTCAGAGCTACACCCCAGCATGTCTGCCTATGTGCAAAACATGGTGATTCAGTCCTAAGTTGTCAGGAGGTGTCTACATGCATGAGTATGGACAGATGTGGGCTTTCCTTCATGCTGGCCCAGCTTCAATCTGAAGTGGCAAAGTAGCATTAGTGTGCCCCACTGACAGTGTTAGTTTATCCTGCACCCCAGGCAGGCTTTTCAGCCCAGTTATAACACAATATATGGAGCTATAAATGGTTTGGGATGAGAGACAGGGCACGTCTGGTCAGTATGAAGGAAGAGTAAAAAGGTAGGTGTACTGTCATGCCTATGTAGACACACCTAAGGAATCATGTGTGCTAGCCTGGAAACCTGCCCCCAGCCCTATTCTGTGGCATTAGCATTTAATCAGACCAGCTCTACCAATCTGGAGCACTTTTTTCCAGTGCTGAATAGCACATGACCTAAAAGATTCACATAGCAGTGTAGAATCTGCTGCTAGTGTCAGCTTCTTTGTGTCACCAACTGCTTCGGTATGGAGCACAGCACCAGAACAGTAGTTAACACAGTGTGCCTCTGGGTCTGTGTTTGCTAACTGGGAAGGAAGGAAGAAGGGAGAAAGGGTAGGGAAGGGGAAGGAGGGAGGGAGGAAGGGCGGAAGGAAGGAAGGAAGGAAGGAAGGAAGGAAGGAAGGAAGGAAAGAAAAAGGGAAAGAAGGAAGGGAGGAAGAAAGGGAAGAAGGAAGGGAAGGAAGGAAGGGAAGGAAGGAAGGGAGGGAAGGAAGGAAGGGAAGGAAGGAAGGGAGGGAAGGAAGGAAGGGAAGGAAGGGAGGGAAGGAAGGAAGGGAGGGAAGGAAGGGAGGGAGGGAGGAAGGGAGGGAAGGAAGAGAGGGAAGGAAGGAAGGAAGGAAGGAAGAGAGGGAGGAAGAAAGGGAGGAAGGAAGGAAGGAAGGAAGGGAAGGAAGGAAGGGCGGGAAGGAAGGGCAGGAAGGAAGGGAGGGAGGAAGGGAGGGAGGGAGGAAGGAAGGGAGGAAGGGAGGAAGGGCAGGAAGCAAGGGAGGAAGGAAGCAAGGAAGGAAGGAAGCAAGGAAGGAAAGGAATAATCTTCATAAGAGTTCCATTGCTGAGGCATTAGGAATGGAACTTCACATTGTTACTGTTTCTGTAACGTGCATGAACAGATTCAGAAACCTTCAGCTGCTTGAGACATGATAGTATATGTGAACTTTTTTGGCACATGTCTTTTCCTGTAGGAATAATTATTTTCCAGTTGCTTTGTGGTTAAAAGGTGCTTCTCTCTTTTCTATTGAGGATAAAGGCACTAATATATTATGCACAATACTTAAATGTTAATAAAAATAGAGTTCCTACTCCCAGTGCTTTGCTATTAAATATAAAGAATTCTATATAGCTAGAAGAGCAGGTGGGAGAGTGCATAGTCTTAGAGTGAGTCAAAAGTGAAAAAAATGTTAGAGAATGGATTGTTCAGACAGATTTGCATGCAAATAATTATTATACAGAACTGAAGTAGATAATCAGATTTTGTATGCACTCTGTATAAACCACATGAGATTAATCTCTCCCCTGTTGTAGACATACATGTTGTTATACAACACAGTATGAATTTAGAATATATCAAAAGTAATTTCTCCTTTAAATTGGCTTTTTACAATTGTAAAGGCACACTTATGGGTCTCCTTCATGTGCATGAATTAATATGAATGCTTTTTGAGGTATGTCTCCAAAATATTTATGTATTTGAGATTGTAAGTGTTGAAAAGCTCTTAAAAATCTACCCTGTGTTTATTTTTTCCATTTATCACCCTCAGCCCTGTTTAAATACTTGTCACTTTGGCACTCTCTTTGTGTCAGCATCTTGCTTACTAGTCACTGTAAATGTACCTACATAAGCATATCTGGGATCAGGGTCTGATTTATTCGCTGGAATGACTGAATTAAGTTTGGATAGTCAATAGCTTAATTCCAAGTTATCTGTATAAAATAATCCTTGTTTCTCGAGAATTATGTTCATTTTGTCCATGGTATGAACAATGTATTAAAAACCTCTCTGAGCCAGACTGCTATGCAATGTAAGAAAATTCAGAAGGGGCATGTGCAGCAGTGACCAGATAGCAGTGGTGCTCTGTGGGCTCACTTAGGATTTTGATTTGCCTAACAGAGCACAGCATTCAATTTTGAAGACTAAGCTGGGGAAACTGGCCAGTGACCCTTACTCCAGTGCTGTCCCAGTAATTTCTGAAGTTGTTTGTATCTCAAAACCACCCCAGACACAGTCAGGAGCTCATAATGCAGAATTCAATTTCTCTTGGTGCTCATACTCAGTTCCCTTCTTCATGCTGTTTGTATCAGGCAAAGGCATAGGAGAAGGATAGTACTAGAAAGAAATTCATAGAGCTTTTGAACACTTAGTACTTGTTACAGGAACAGCTTCTTTTGTATTTATAGGGGTAGCATACCTCTCCCAGTGGCCTCAGAAACAGAAGCATAGCAGGGCAGAAGCAATGTGACATTGAATTTTCTCCTGATTTTTTTTAATAAAGGAAGCACCTGTATCTATGCTCTTGTTTCTTTGTGAAAGAAAAAAAAAATAAAAAAAACAACAACCAACACAAAACAAAAAAAATGAAACTATGGAAGACTTTGTTCATTCCTGAAATATCCTTTCCTTTTAGTCCTAAGCTTGGGTGGTTCAATTTTTCTAAGCCTGCAGAAAGTGAATCCTTCTTTTTTTCGTAGTATTTCCTTTTGGAAAGAGTATATATATCTTCCTATGTAGATAATCTGTATTTAAGCAGGCTTCTTTGTATTCGACAAGGAGCTAAAGAGTTGATCCCATAAATGGTGAAGGAATTCTGCTGATCACCTTGTGCAAAGATAGTATTTTTCTGAAAAGGTATTGACATCTACTAGCGAAGTAGATTACTAATAAAAGAGAATTGTAGAAACTATTACTCTGAAGCAGAATAGATATTTATCTCATTACTTTTGGCATGGTTGTCAAAAATAGATGCAGTTCCAGAATTCCATTTAATATGAATAGTAACGTGGAAATAGAAACAACTCCATTTTTCATCATGAGAACTGACAGACCATTTGGACAAAACCCAAATTCAAAATCCAAAACCAGAAGAAACTGATCTCTCATGGGAATCTGATGTAAGTACCTGACATACAGCCTTTGCCTAAACCCTTGCACATTCTTCACTGCCCTGGGCCACTGAGCTGTCAGTGATCTGGGGCTCTCCCTTGCTTCCCCATGCATCTTGTCTGGAGAAAACCAACAGCCTGTGAACACACTTTGCGCCTTTTCTTCAGAGTGCTCCACACGGCTGCTCCACAATCTGCCTCTCTGCTTATTATCAGAGGAAGCTGTGACTAAATATTACCATGCTTACTTTCACATGTCTCCTCACAGGAAATGTCTCCTTCTTATCACTGTTAACCTTAGGAAATTATCCTTCAGTCCCTACTGCTTCTGCTTTGTGAAAGCAGGAAGCACTGTGATAGGCGTAAATCCCACAGGACTTTGCAATTCACATAAAGTGTGCTAGGATTTCAAATGAAGAGCAATGACAAGATCAGGTGAAATATAGTCTAGCAATACCCTGGGTAGAAAAGACATGCTAAGAATATATTATATATAAGCTTGCATGATATTTAAACTGTCCAGTTTTTCCTGTGACTTATCAGTGAGTTGTTAACTCTCCAGCACAAAAGTCATAACTGAGAGAGTCAAATATAATAATGACATGGGACTGTCTTTAAACAAGACTTGTAAAAAACTATTAATATTCTTTGAAAAAAATGAAGTTACTGTTTTGCCAGACTCACTCCAATAAACATGATATACAGCAAAATTATATGTCATACTCATGGATTTTGTTCCCCAAAATAGATAAAATGTATTTATCCTACTAGGTAATTTGGATATGAGTGCCAGAATGGTATCAAGAAAATCAGCATTAGAATATGTAAGACTTGACAATTTGTACTTTCAAATAGAAAATTTGAATTCTGTGTAGAAATGAAAGATGTCTATCTTTGCTAATTAATGTGATATCAGACATGTGTATGAGCAGACTGTTGAACAGAGTTTAACCTCAGTGGTACGGAAGTCTTAGGAGACCTTGAAATTTCTGGATAGGTTAAGGAAACATAGCAGATTTTGAAAATGGAGACAACGTTCAGAAAAACCTGGGCACATGAATAGGCTTTATCTCCATACAACTCTTGTGACACTCAGACATTTATCATACTGCCTACACTTAGGCTGTTCTGGTTAAACATCAGAATAGGCCTGTGCTTCTCTACTTCACCACAAAAATATGGACTTTTCATCCCATAAAGCTCTCCAATATAAAACTGTCATAAATTCCTATGATGCGTGGTTGAATTTAAAATTTAAGAGGGTTCTAGTTCACATTTTTGAGTTATTATAGGTCTGGATGAATGAATGTGTTGTTTCAAAGAAGTCTCTGTTTCTTCTACTTTTCCCTCTTTCTGTCGCCTCTCTTCACTTTTTGACATAAAATGACAACATTAATAACAATTTTGCTGTTGAGTGAGAATCCTGATTTAGCTAGGCTGGAACAGTTTTCCGAGTTTGATCTGGTCAGAAATTTAAGGCTCCAGCTCATACATTTGGATGAAAGATAATATGCTTTTATTGGCTGAGTTAGCCTTACCTGATAAGCAACACATTGGTTTGAGAGCAGAGCTATACTTCTTGCTAGCGAGCATTACATGACACAGATGTGAGCAGTTGTAATGAACAGACAGTGAAATGTCTGTTTCTCTCATGTCTACCACCTATCCCCAAAAAAAAAACTTTAGACATGCATACATTTTCTTTCCCAATTTCTAGTTATAGAGGGAGACAGAAAGGATAGGGAAAGGCGAATGAAGAACCTGGTATGCTGGCTAGTGTTCTCTGGGCACCCACTTCACATCCCAGACATAGAGTTGGGAGGATTTTCTAACATCTTTCCACACTTTTCCTTTCTGTCTCTCTTCAGGACATCACTGAAGTTGCTGCCTCTTTAGAAATGCTGACCTAAGTTACTTTGACGGCAGCGTGTGACCTACATGGTAATTCACACCTCAGTTTAAATCCAGTTGGCAAAGCTCCTAAGGGCTTCAGAGGTGTAAGATCCTGCTCTAAGACCTGTTTACATGATAGTCTAATGGGCTTCTGTCTTTTCAGGGCCTTTCTGCTAGTCATGTGGAAAGTGAAGCAGAATTTTATGAGTTCTAGTCATTAAAATACAAGGTGTGAAAATGAAGGCATGCCTGAGAGCAGTGGGAGATCATCACATAGTATGGGCAGAGTCATGAAGAACCTGTAGGGTTTAACTTGAAAAGAGTCAATTGAAGGAATGGACTGTTCTGGTTAAGCATCAGAATAGACCTGTGCCTCTCTGCTTCACCACAAACACCAATTCAAAAGACTTGGAATAGGTTTAAGTGGAGTCATGATGAAATAGAAAGCTAGTGGTTACTCTTGAAATCCAGAAAAGTTTCTGAAGGAGCTGAGAATGAGGAAAATCAGAAGGTTTGTGTTCTTTTAAGTAGAATTTAACATTTAAGAAGTTATTTTTTCAGACTTTTAATGTTTTCTCATAATTCGTAGGGTTGTTTAATTGGTCCAGAAGCTTTTGATTGCCTTGTAAGCACCTGTTTCACTGCTTATTTGAAAACAGATAGGAATTTCTTTGTTTATTTACTTCATGTGTTTTTGCCTTCCCACAGTGGATGATACAGTGGTTGCTATTCCTTATGGAAGCAGGCTAGTTCGTCTTGTGCTGAAAGGACCCGATCATTTATGTAAGTAGAAAACGTTGGTGTACATTTGTTTAAGAAAGCCTTGCTAACCCACAGTGCTCTGTTTACACTGTGGTGTCTGGTTTCCCTCTCTCAGATCTCTGATTTCAACACAAGGAAGAGTCCTGCCCTCAGAAGCTCTCCTCGGACCCAGTTAAATCAGTGGCACAAGCTCTTCTCAAAGCAGAGCTTGGCCAACATTGCAGAATCCTTTACCCTACCATAATTTTTCTGTCATTTCTGTTTGCTTATCCATTGGCTGGCTCACTTGGTGCCAAGTGCTTTTGTTTAAAATTAATAAAATATATCTCACTGAGGGAAGAAATATTGAGGGCAGTAAACTATAAGCTTCCCTACAGCTGAGCTTAGCCATCAAGCTGCTCATGACTTTAACACATGTTTCTGTTACAATAATTTCTCTCACTCCTGTAGATGCACACACTCACAAAATCACAATCTAAAGATCAGAAACAGCATACACAAGTCAAACCATGCTCCTCAGTAGTGATATTGCTCCAAGGAGTTAAACCCACTGAATCCTCCTAGTCCATCATTTGGTGGCTATAACACTTCCCTGCTTTGTCTGACAGGGAGCTCCTGTGTCCCAGCAGCTCCTCTCTGGGAGGAGTCTCAGGATTTGAGAATACACTGGGAGAGCTGAAGGCAAATCCATTTATTACCTGAATAGGAACTCCTTGCATCCCTCTCTCTTACCCCCCCAATGCAGTACATACTCACAAGCTGCTCGTTTTCTCATCAGCAGCAAATGAACACTAGGAGTGCTGGTAAATGGAATTCACTGTCAGAAAAAACTTAAACTGTACTGCATAGCCTCTCAGAAGCACAAATTATTGTAAGATAAGTAGGGTTCCCCTTCTCTTTTTCCAAAAGTAGGACTTTCCTGCAGTATGGACCAGTTAGAGTTCTCTGTGCTTGTCAGTGTAAATAAAAGCATTAGTGTCAGCAAGAAGGTGAGACACCAAATCATTCCCACTGCCTGCAGATTTATTTCACCCAAAGAACTTATACAGAGTGACACAAAAGGGATAGTTTATCATCAATCCTGTTCTGTAGCTCACTGCTTGTTCTGAGAAAGCAGTGGGCATGCCCTAAACTTTTAATGGTTTAGATTTGGAGCTGTGAAAAAGACCAGCAAATTACACATAATGTACTAAGAAAAAATATGTTATGATTTTCTTAAAAGTTCAAATGCTGCCTGTACTTCAGTTTTAAATGATCCTTTGGGTATTCCTGAGCTGCTCCATTATGGTTGTTATTACTTTCCCAGTAAATTATTTGCACTCTTCCTTTCTCTAGTGTCTTCTTTTCCACTGTAGATGTTCTCTTCTAAGGTAGAAAAATTCTGTACTCTTATTACTTTTCAGTGAAATTGACCTTTAAGACAGTGTAGAAAGAAATGAGATTCTAGCAGGAGAGATTGATCTAAAGCTGTCTTCACTCAGGCCATACCACATTTCAGGACAAAAAGATTTGAATCAGCAAGGTCTGCCTGAGTCACTAGTTGAGATTTAGATTAACTGTTCTGTGTAATACATCTCTTTCTTGTTCCAGATGTCTCCATGAATCTTTCTGTTCACCCATCAAAGGATTTTATATATGTATGAGCTACAATCAGTTGTGGGAGAGGGACTATTTTGCCCTGTGAACTTTGGTTGTGGGAGAAATCAACAGGAGTTTGATTATGCACACACAAGTCTTAAAACCTTCTTTATCCCTGATGCATGCAGCCTTGTTCAGAAATAAATATATGGCTGAGTGCATCACAAAGGAAAAGACTAGTCTTACTGAAAACCAAAGAATTCAGTAATACAGAGCAAATTCTTAGTGTACTGCCTTACAACTTTCTTTATGAATTAATTTCCATGCTCCATCCTGAAAAGCAGTCTAATTACTGCAATTATCTTTTTTTCTCTAATTAACAACTTAATATATGCTAAAAGAAACATTTCTTCCATTTATTGTCTGAAAATATGATACTATCACAGATTAGTAGTATGTCCTCATCTAATTCAGATTTTGCCTTGGTTGCCTCCCTGTGTGGGAGAAGATCATGTACATAATTCCACAAATACATGTGAAAGGATTACAACTTTGCAATCTTTCATGATGAAATATGTTTTCACTTTGAAATAACTACAACAATTTACAAGTGAACAGACTGTAAAGCATAATATGGAGTTGGTGGGGAGGTTAGCTAGACGATGGAACAGATCTACTTTCTGACTGTTGTTTTCCATTTAATAAATTATTTAATATGTTTATTATGACTTAACAATGAGAAGTAACTGCTACAAAATAGTATCTGAAGTAATGCCCACTTCTGGGGAGTTGTGAATGCAGAGAGAGACAGAGAGATAGCACAGGAGGGTTCAGCACTCATCTTCCCTTCCTCCTCCACTGGGATGGATCAGACCACTTCTGCAGAGGAGGCAGGATTGCTGTCATATTCATCTTTCTTTCCTGGACATCTTGCTTTCAGTTACTTGTCTACCACAGCAGCACGTGGTCAGTAGCCTACCTTTGATCTGAGAGAGGGAACAGCAACTTAACAAAGCCAGTACTCATGGGAGGAGGTCTGAGTCATGCTCCTCATAGGAGCATGACTTACTGAGAGTAAGTTAAATGACAACAAATATGCCTAACCAGGAATGGATTAGTATGTCTGAAAGAGAGTAAAAACATGACCTATGGATGAGGAGGTGAATGCAGAGCTAAAAATTTAAGGTTTGAACAAAGCCAAAAAGCAGATGGAGGAGAATAAAGAAAAGGAACATATGGGAATGTGGATAAACTGTGGAAAAGAACAAAAAGTTGTATTATCACTAATTTAGTAAGCAAATCTGCACCACCACTGTTTTGTGTTGGTTTTATTTTTCTGCTCTCATTTGTTCTTAATTCAAATTATAATGCTCTAGTTTCCTGCTAATTTGTTCTGTATTTGTCAGATTTGGAAATGAAGACTCTCCAAGGTGTGAAGAGTGAAAACAGCCTCAGCTCCACAGGTTCCTTCCTTGTGGAGAATTCTAGCATTGACTTCCAGAAGTTTCCTGACAAGGAGATATTAAGAATATCTGGGCCTCTCACTGCAGATTTCACTGTCAAGGTGAGTGTCCTTGGTTATCAGCCTCGTAGAGTAACATAAAGTAACACAAGACGCATTAGAAAGATGAGAGTTTTTTCTAGACTTTCATTTTCCAGTAGACTTTTACCACAAAGCCTAGTCCAGGCTAACTCTTGAACACTACATGAAATTCTTTATAGTTAAATGTCTGATGAAAGCCTCACTGGACTTAGGAAAGAGATTGAGCTTATGCCATGGAAAGGATATGCAATGTGTGCCCTAAAGAGAAAATAACTCATTACAAGAAAAGGCAGATTACATTCTACATGGGCTGCTGAGGTACATATAAATCAAGGACACGCAGCTTGCTTCTCCTTGCCTTGTGACAAGCAGAGAAAGAAAGTCTATATATTTGGCCCATAATCTGTGGGGTTTATACTGGTGTAATTGCACAGAAGACTGTAAGGGAACAGAGAATGTGGTCCCTGAGCTCCAAAATAAATGGGATGACTTTGCTTGAGAAGTCATGGTGTCATTTTAAAGTTCTGCTTTCTGTTGCACTAGCAATAAGAATAGAATTGCTTCCTCCCATTAGAGCATTTCTAGTCTTCCAGGTAACATAAAACACATTGCTGGAAGCAATGCACACATTCTGTAGGAAAACACACATACAAAAATGAACATTTGGGAATTACAATAAAATAAATCCTTTTTCCAGTAGGTCCAAGGAACTTGAAGGATTTCAGCTGTAAAACTGTAAAACCTGTATCATGTCCAGGACTACATAAATATCTCACTATGCGCCCCAGAGGTAGATGACATTTGCTTTAACCTGGAGCTGATGGCAGCTAGAAGTTTGAACAGTGAACTGGAAAGTGCAATAGGTGATTGGGCTGGGTAAATCTGGTCTGGTCTGGAATAGGTTACATCGGAAAGTAGGAGAGCCCTGCAGACTGTCCCTTGCCCATCTTGGTATCTTAGCAGCACAGAAAGCAAGCTGAAGTTATCAGGACTGGTTCACAAAGAGAAGCTTGACCTAAAGAATGCATTCCTTTTTCTTTGGAGTTCTGAATGAAAATGCTTTAATAAAACAGATGCTGCTCAATTCGAAATGTCTAAAACACTTTTACCTGTATTGCAGATGATATCCAGATGATGAACATCAGTGTGATGTATGATGACTGTCTGGCCAATATGAGTATACATGCTGGCTAGGCATGGGCAGAAGAGACACTGCTGAGTTGAGATTAAACAGTTTTAATAGTTTTGCTATGTGTTTGCATCTTTTGAAAGTCGGAGTGACATGGCTCAGCAGGTGTTAAATTACTGACATATCCGTTGTCTTTAGTGAATATAGTAAAATGCACAAACAAAACCTTGGCTCACAGTTATAGGGTCTTTTCTAAGGTTATCGTTAGGTTTTGTCTTGATCAGACACTTAAAAATTTCTTGCACTTGTATCATAGTTTTTTTTATAAACAGCAGTAGAAGATACCTTAGATATTACTTCATACAAAAATGATATTATTCTATACTACTTAGTTATTTTTCTAACAAAATGTTTTAGCTTCTGGATATTTCATTTGTCAGATTTTGTTGGATACAGGAGTGTACATACAAATAAGGCTACTACAGGAATACCAAAATGCATGCATACCTCTCAGTTATGTCAGACTTGGCAACTGCTTTCCATACTTACTGTAGCCATGACTATTTCACATTCGGCTTGTGAAAATAAAGTACTTTTATTTAAAAAAGCAGATGAAAGTTTTCTTCACAAAGTGGGATCTCTTTGGGTGTCAAGATTGACTTTTTTGGGCAAGGCATTTTTTATGCGAGCTGATCTAAATGAATTTGTAGATGTAGCATAACTCCAGTTTCAGGATCATTGTCTCCAGAATGACTGCTACAACCCTTTTCAATTGACCCTGAATGCTCTCATTCAGAGAGGTCAAGTTAGACGCCTGTATATAATTCAGAAGTAGAAGCTCAGTATGGGAGTTGAGATTTAAGTTCCTTCATTGGTGACATGGAGTGCTTTAAAACGGTGAGAAGAAACCTCATGCTGTTCCTGTAGAAGCTGAATAATGTATTTACTAGATTTCTTGACTTTGTAGTAATCAGTGGTACATTCCTCATGTGTTCCTTGCAATCATTTCACAAGATATGTAAATAGTAAAAATAATTCAGTAAAACAGCTCTCTCTTTAAAAAATGAAAGTGTTATCACAAAACTGGAGAAAAACTGGAGTTTTCCATGTTCTTAATTTTTGTACTCATAGTTTGAGAATTATAAATCTCTGTTATAAACTTCTAATGTTTGAAAGAGAGAAGACCTGGAAAAAATGCCAGCAAACTTAAATTCCACTTGAATTTTCTTTCTAAATTCTGTGAATTTTCATGTTTTGAGTACAAAATTCTGAATCACATGAATAGAAATGCCTTTTTTTTCCTAAAAGAAATGAAGTGTCATGTTTTATAAAGTCCTGTTGAAATGAAGGTCAGTTTCACTTGGAAATTTTTCTGGCTGGCACCGTGATCTAGAGAACAGAGCGGTAATATCATATAGGGGAAATTGTCCTTTACTGGCAGTGCTACTATTTACCTGCTGTATTGCCAAGGTCACATATTCACCTGTCTGTGCTAAAATGTAGATATTGCCTGTTTCAGCCACAAGACAGAGAATCTTGCACTGACCATTTAATGTCATTCATCTGCGCTCCTCTGGGTGGAAATCAATACTGTCAGATGGGGTCTACAGCTGATAAAGTAATGCTGACAGTCACCACTGGTTGACTATTTAAAGCAATCAGCACTGCAAATACGAACCCCCTGAATTATGGGCTTACTGAAACAGCCAGTAGGGATTGACAGGGAAGGGTTAGGGCTGGCAAAGCACAGCCTGTTAGTGTTTCTTTTGCAGTCTGAAGATTCTGCATAGCTAGGGCCCTAGCCCTGCTGCTCAGGTGTGAGGCAGCAAGGTCTAGTAAAAGGTGTTGTCCAGGCTTGGGTCTGGTTTGGAAGAAAAACCACTGTTGGCCTAGATCTAGACTAGACTAGGTTTATGTTGGTTTTCAGTTCCTGGTATCAAGACAAAGGTTTGTTTGTAAGGTCTGCATGGACCAACAGCTTTGTGTGAGGGATATATAGGGCTGGGTCAGATAAATGTTTATCTGGAGGCTGCCAGAGATATTTGCGTTAGGATTGAATTTGTGTTTCTATTGTCTTTTGCAGTTTTTTAGAACTGACAAGGCTTGGTTAAGGGCTGATGCCAGAAGAGATTGCCTGGCTATTTTTTTGTCCAGATGACTATGGGTACTGCTGGCTGATTCAGAAATGGTGCAGACTGGGGTCCCTAGAGCAGAGTTAGTGCTGAGATTAGGATTTTGGCCACCAAATGCCCAAAAAGTCATAAAATAGAGCTGAAAACTGGATGCTGAGTTACACAGATCATGAGAGCTAGCCAGACAATTCTTATCTCAGTTGTGATCTAGCATTGGCAGAAACTGCTTGTGAGAGAAATGTATTTGATTAGAGTCCAGGTTAACAAAAGACAATACAGTTGGGGCTTAGTCTAGACTTCCTGGGACTTGCAAGGGCATGCAGGAGATAATGCATGTGCAGGCAGCCAGCTGGCAGAAAGGCTGATGGGCCTTGTCAGACTAGGGCCAGGGTTGAATTAAATAATCACTTTAGAACTGGGAGCATACAGTGTTTTACCTTATGGAATGAAACGAGAAATTACTTCAACATTTGCTTTAGGGCATAGGCCAAAAGACACAAATCTGCTTTAGCAGCAAGGACCTACTGTTTATGGCTGGCTTATTGTTAGATTTTAGACATATTGCCATAGGAGGATTGGGGATGATGACAGTAAGGGTCTTCTGTGTAATTTAGTTCTGATACTGGCAAAGATATCCAGAGATTATGCCTCATACCTGGGAGAAGGCTGCAGGTCAGGCAGGAAGTGGTGAGGGATCTAGTCTTGGAAGCACTAGTAGATCAGGGTTAGGATGGTGCTCCTGGGAGTCGATGAGCTAAAATTAAGGCTGAGTGCACAGAAATAGTAAATGTTAAAATTTAGTTGTGACTGAGGCAAGTTTTGTATTATTAAGGCCAAATGACCAAAACACTTTGCTTGATCTGGAAAAGACCATTGAAATACAATCCTTTTATCATAAAGCAATACTACCTCTTGAGATATGTGTCTTTCTGAGGTCACTTCTATAGAGTGCAGATTGGACTTAGCTGGAAGTGCTTCTGTAACATGATTTGTATCACTGGCTTTTATTAACCTATGTTTGCATTCAATACATTTTTTTAGCACTAGTCATAAAAACCACTCATTCTGATTTCCTAATTTCAAAAAAAATGCATTTGTTGTAATAACTGGTAGGTCAAGCTCACAAGTAATGACCAGCCTGAAAAGAGACCTAATGGTTATTTCTCTTGACTAGCTCTTGTGACAAGTTCAGAGAAATACTATCTTTTTTCACTTATTTTGAAAAATGTGATAAAATTTATGGAAATCCATGTAGCAGTCTTTTTAAAAACAATGTACAGATTCTATTTCATATCTACCTCTTTTCTGTTCAATATAAATTATTTCAATTAATAATTCTTAGAACATGATTATTCTCCTAATAAACGTATTCCATCTATAAGTGCATTGGAACTGCCCTGCTAGGCCAAGCAAAAAGTCTGCTTTACTCAGGTTTCTGTTTTAGAGAGGAACTGGTTTCAGATACTGAAAGAGTACAAGAAACAGATCAAAGTTACTCTCTGCTTGTAGGCCCTCCTTCTTGACTCACATACTGCATTTGGACTGTTGTGCCTACTGACTCAAATGAGCCAGTCTTCAGGGATTTGCATGTTTGTATTTTGTGATATATTTGCCCCTTTGTCAAAATTTAGCTCATGGGATGAAATTCACAATGAACTGCATAAAATAAGGAATACTACTAATTTTTAAACTCTTGGTGCAAAATTTTCACTGATTCCTTCAGTTCTACCCACTCTGAGAAACAGGAAATTATTACTACTGTTTATCTCCTTTCTCCCTTACTTCTATATTTGAGATCTCTGTTATCATCACTTACCTCTTTCCTAGTGTCCTACTCTGTTTAATCTTTATTTTATTAAAGATGGTCCGTACAAGGGTTGTCCTTATTTCCCTTCTCTGTCCTTCTTCTGGTTCTGCTGTCGTT
>NW_010169209.1:0-1259 GCF_000695765.1 Mesitornis unicolor
CCTGCAGCACTCAGGCATGGGGCAGGCACGGTCGGCGTGGCACGGCACGGGGGCAGACGTGTTTGGTGTGGCACAGCACAGGGCAGGCACGGCACGGGGGCAGACGTGTTTGGAGAGGAGCAAATGCCCTGCGTGCGTCTCAGAAAACGGAAAAAGTGATGAGGACAAAGGGAGCCCTGTTAGCCCGACCGCCCCGGCACGGGGACCCGCGCACGTTCGGAGGAACAGGGTACAGGAACGGGGAAACGGCTCTGGCCGTGCCCCACAGCCGCTGTGGGCTGGGGTTGGGAAGGGCTGTGGGTCTGTGCAGACCCGGGGATGCTGCACTGGGAAACAGGCGAGCAGCAGGAGCTGAGCTCTTGGGTGCCGTGGTCTGGTCTCGGGTCCTGCAGGCTTTGCTCCTAATTGTGTTGTCTGTTCTTGCTTTGCTCCTAAATGGGCTTAAACTTTCCTCATAGTCGAGGATACGGGGTACACGGTGCTGCTTTACCAGGCTGTCCGTGTCTGTCCCCACCACATCTCTGCTCTCCCCCACTGCAGACTGAGCAGGAGGGGACATTTTTCCCCTCCAGACGCGGTTCTGCCCTGCAAAGCATGTGATCCTCCCCAGAAATCCCGCTGAGTGGAGACTTCCCTGCCGTTGCCGCCTTTTTAGTGGAGACTTCCCTGCTGTAGCCGCATTTCTGCTCCAGCAGGTGACCAGGTCTAATCCACTTAGCGGAAGGTGCACTGATTTTGTTGAGTGCTAATTATTCATTAAAAGGTGGCGCGGGATGAATTGAATGCCTTCCAGTCTCGGCCTGTTATATCAGCACAGTCACTCCAATTAACAGACCTGTGATCTCATTAAGGTGCCGCTCCTGCCGGGCTGTGGGGCTCGGCATTAATTGCGCCGCTGTGCTCGGTGCCGGGACGCTCGGGTCCTGGTGCGCTCCGGCCCGCGCGGTCTCCCACGGTGCTACCGCAGTTGCTGTGGGGGCCCAAACTTGTGCCATGTGCGAGTCCTTGGGCAGGGGATGCCCCCTCGGGGACCGATGGGTGCAATAAGCAGTGTTTTATTCCCGACGGGAGGTGGTGAACTCGTCCCCTTGTGGTTTCCCAGACAGAGGAGCTGCAAATGGGGCGCCCCTGCTCTGCTGCCCCTGGCAGGCCCAGCGCCCCCTTCCCTGCGCCGCTGGTGGGGCTGGGATCGCCCTTCGTGCCCACCGTCCTCCTCCTCCGGCCGCAAGGGGCTGATGGAAAGGTCCGGAGCCTTTCCC
>NW_010169210.1:0-1833 GCF_000695765.1 Mesitornis unicolor
CCGCGTCCCACCGCCGCGGGCAGGAAGTCAGCAGCCCTATTACAATGGGACTTTGTGCCGTAAGCGTATTACTCAGCACTGACCTTGTGCAATTCTGCACGGTGTTCAGCCCGTCGGGTCAGCCAAGGACACCCGGCCAGTGCCCGGTGACTGCCCCCATGCCCCCAGAGTGCCCCAGCTGCAGCCCCGGCTCCCACTGTGGCTGTGGGGGACACCAGGGTCCCTGTTCCTCCCTCTGTGCCCAGGGCTGGTCTGGCGAGAAGGCGAGCAGTCATCGGAGGGGGACACTTGGGGGTGCCCGGTGGTGACCGCAGGGTCTGAGACATCTCCTTCCTCCCCAGGGGTCCTTGGAGGTGAGCCTGAGCCAGCCCACCCGCAGCAACAGCAGCTCGGAGCGGTGAGTGACCCCCTGCCCCGGCCCTCCTATCCCCTCACATCCCTTGCATGGTGCTACGGGAGCCAGGGGCCCAGCAGACTGTGGAGGATGCACTGGTGCTGGTGTGTGCCACCGCAGGGTCTGAGACATCTCCTTCCTCCCCAGGGGTCCTTGGAGGTGAGCCTGAGCCAGCCCACCCGCAGCAACAGCAGCTCGGAGCGGTGAGTGACCCCCTGCCCCGGCCCTCCTATCCCCTCACATCCCTTGCATGGTGCTACGGGAGCCAGGGGCCCAGCAGACTGTGGAGGATGCACTGGTGCTGGTGTGTGCCGCACCGTCCTGCCCATGGGCCCAGCACTGCGCTGTGCCAGTCCATCAGCTGGAGCAGGGGACAGCAGAGCCAGAGCTGCTGCACTCCATCCTCATCCCTGGGCATCCGCGGGCACGTCTCTGTACCTCTGCTGTGCTGGGTGTCTTGACTGCCACAGGCTTCACCGACGGGGCCATGCATGCCACTTGCTGTGCTGGGAGGCTCTGCTGGGCCGTGTCCACTGATGGGGGCCGTGCCCAGGGACTTGGGGTGCCGATGCACAGGGGCCTGCTCACTCCCCGTCCTCCCAGCGCCGATGCTGCTGCCAACATTCCTTCCTGGTTGTTCATTTTCCGAATTCCTTGGCAGGGCCGCGACTGCAAACAGCTTATTTTTAGCCAGGGTCATCTGCGCCTGATGGCTCTGCTGTGTTCCCACTGTGGGTCTGTGGGGTGCCCGGAGCCCCTCGGGACCTGGCTCACCCCAGTCCCCCTGCTGGCACCTGTGAGCAGCTGGGCTCAGGGTCCCTGCTTGTGGCGGAGGAGATGCGCAGCCTCATCGTGGAGAAGGGCCCGGGGCCAGTGGAGGATGACCCTGATGCCCTTGTGAAAGGTGGGTGCTGAGGCACAGCCAGGGCTGGTAGGGTCGTGCCCCAGTGATGGCTGGATCCTGTCCCAGAAGGGCATGGGGCAGCGGCCTGGTCTGTGCTGATGGTGCTGGTGGGGCTGGTGGTGTCAGTGGTGGGGGCTGAGTCATCCCCTTCCCAGGCTGGCTGCAGCGGGAGGTGCGGGGTGGCGTGAAGACCCCCTGGATCCGTCCTCGGAAGTACTGGTTTGTGCTGACGCCCGACTCCCTGGACTACTACAGCAGCAATGAGAAAGGGGCCCGTCGGCCCCCTCGTGCTCACCAGCCTCTGCTCCGTGCTCTGGCCGGACAAGCAGACCTACAAGGAGACGGGTAGGGTGCTGATGCCCGCACCCCTCGGTCGGGCTGCGCCTGTGCGGCCCCTCATGCCCTGCATTGCCCAGAGGAAGGGCTGTGCCGAGCCCAGGGCAGGGGTCGCTGTGGCGGGGGTGCTGGTGGTACCGGTGGGCAGGGGGTGAGCTGTGTGTCCCCTGCAGGGTACTGGGGCGTGACGGTGTTCGGC
>NW_010169210.1:1870-2160 GCF_000695765.1 Mesitornis unicolor
AGGCCGTGCGCTGGGTGTGCGCTGTGCAGAAGGTCATCGACAGCAAAGCGCCCGTCCAGACGCCCACCCAGCTGCTCATGCGCGACGTCGAGGTGAGCTGGGGACAAGGGTTGAGGCAGGGGCAAGGGGCTAAGCCGGTGGCGTGGGACTGAGTCGATGGTGCAGGGCCAGAGTGGTGGGTTGGGGTCCCACGTGCCCTGGGGTGGCGGTGGGTTGGGGTCCCCCTGTGCCAGGCACTCGGCTGTGCGACCCCTCTGCAGCTGCTGCCATCACTTCCCCCTCACAGGAGC
>NW_010169210.1:2206-2432 GCF_000695765.1 Mesitornis unicolor
CCCAGCAGCCCCCTCTACGCGCCCCTGCTCCCCTTCCCCTACGGCGGCCTGGACCAAAGCGGTGAGGGGCGGGCTGGGGGCACAGAGCCTGGTCCCACACCCTGGGTGTGTGGGCACTGGGCTGGGCTCTGTGCGGCCCCGGGTGCAAGCACAGGTACTTGGCTGCTGGTGGGGGGTCCTGGGAAAACCCATGGATCTGTTGACCCCCATCCCGTCCCACAGCCCC
>NW_010169211.1:0-774 GCF_000695765.1 Mesitornis unicolor
CAGGTCCTTCTCTGCAGAGCTGCTTCCCAGCACGTCATCCCTGTCCTATACTGGTGTGTGGGGTTATTCCTCCCCATATGTGGGTCCTTACAGTTCCCTTCATTGAACCTGATGAGTTTCCTCCATGCCCAACTCTCCAGGCTGTCCAGGTCTCACTGAATTGGAGCACGGCCTTTTGGTGGATCACCCACTCCTCCCAGCTTGGTCTCATCAGCAAACTTGATGTAGGGTTTGATGTTCAGCTGAGGGTCTGCTCTGTCCTTTCGTCCAAGACATTAGTGGATATATTGAACAAAACTGGATGGATTTAGCAGTTTCTTGCATTTAAGAGGGTTGGTAGCATCCTCAGAGATGACTTCAGGATCAATCAGTGGCATTTTGTTCTCCTGGAGTCCTTTATTTCTTCCTGTGCAGCTTAAAACTGAGAATGTCAAAGGGCTGTTTACCAGAGGAAGATGCGCCGGTAGTTAATGATGGTGCCACATGGTGAGGTAGTGGGAAGGAACTCAGGTTTCCTGAGCCAACCACTAAAATTGTCACTTCCCCAGCAGAAAGCAGCAGGCAGAGAGTCAGGACTGCGTTTGCCAGGAGAAAGCAGCCGTGGGTCCCAATCTGTAACGGCTGAACTGCTCTGTGGTAATGGGATTTGGCACGGGAGGAGGCTCGGAGGTGTCTGGGTTCTTGATACGGTGCCACATATGTGGTGCACAGCCTTGTGAGCTTTAAAATCCCCTTTCTTGGTGCCAGTTTCACAGAATCACAGAATCGCTCGGT
>NW_010169212.1:0-568 GCF_000695765.1 Mesitornis unicolor
GGGCTAATGAGGGGGGCTTAATTGGGGTAATGAGGTTGTTAAATCTTAAGGTTAATTAGGGAAAGGGTTAATGAAGGTTAATGAGGTTATTAAGGGAAAGGGGTTAATGAGGGGGGCTTAGTGGGGGTAATGAGGGGGAGGGGTTAATGAGGGGGCTTAATTGGGGTAATGAGGGTTAATGCGGTAATGAGTATTAAATCTTAAGGTTGTTAATCTTAAGGACTAATGAGGGGGAGGGGCTAATGAGGGGGGCTTAATTGCGGTAATGAGAGGGTTAATGGGTTAATGAGGTGGTTAAATCTTAAGGTTAATTCAGGAAAGGGGTTTGGGGGTTGATGAGGGGGCTTAATTGGGGTAATAGGGTTAATGGGTTAAGGGGGTTATTAAATATTAAGGTTATTAAGGAAAGGGTTAATGAGGTTATTAATAGGATGGGGTTAATGAGGTTATTAAGGGAAAAGGGTTAATGAGGGGCTTAATTGGGGTAATGAGGGTTAAAGGGCTAATGAGGTTATTAACTGTTTAATGAAGGTTAATGAGGTTATTAAGAGAAAGGGGTTAATGAGGG
>NW_010169213.1:0-555 GCF_000695765.1 Mesitornis unicolor
GCAACCCCCAAAATTGCAAAATCCTGCAAATGCAACCCCCAGAAGTGCAATGTCCTGCAAATGCAACCCCAAAAAAGTGCAAAATCCCAAAATGCAACCCCCCAAAGTGCAAAACCCCACAAATTACACCTCAAAAAGTGCAAAATCCTGCAAATTCAACCCCCAAAAGTGCAATACCCCACAAATGCAATCCCAAAAAGTGCAAAATCCTGCAAATCCAACCCCCAAAAGTGCAAAACCCCGCAAATTCAACCTCCAAAACTGCAAAAACCCACAAATTCAACCCCCAAAAGTGCAAATCCAACCTCCAAAAATGCAATATCCCACAAATTCAACTTCTAAAAGTGCAATATCCTGCAAATGCAACCCCAAAAGTGTAAAATCCTGCAAATGCAACCTCAAAAAGTGCAAAATCCCACAAATTCAGCCTCTAAAAGTGCAATATCCTGCAAATGCAACCCCCAAAATTGCAGAATCCTATAAATTCAACCCCCAAAAGTGCAAAATCCTGCAAATGCAACCTCCAAAAGTGCAAAATCCCGCAAATTCAACCTC
>NW_010169213.1:1100-2231 GCF_000695765.1 Mesitornis unicolor
CACCCCCCAAAAGTGCAAATCCAACCTCCAAAAGTGCAAAACCCTACAAATTCAACCCCCAAAAGTGCAAAAATCCTGCAAATGCAACCTCCAAAAGTGCAAAACCCTGCAAATTACACCTCCAAAAGTGCAAAATCCTGCAAATTCAGCCTCCAAAAGTGCAATATCCTGCAAATGCAACCTCCAAAAGTGCAAAACCCTACAAATTCAACCTCCAAAAGTGCAAAACCCTGCAAATTACACCTCCAAAAGTGCAAAATCCTGCAAATTCAGCCTCCAAAAGTGCAATATCCTGCAAATGCAACCCCCAAAATTGCAGAATGCCATAAATTCAACCTCCAAAAGTGCAAAATCCTGCAAATGCAACCTCCAAAAGTGCAATATCCTGCAAATGCAACACCCAAAATTGCAGAATCCTATAAATTCAACCTCCAAAAGTGCAAAATCCTGCAAATTCAACCTCCAAAAGTGCAAAATCCTGCAATTTCAGCCTCTAAAAGTGCAACATCCTGCAAATCCAACCCCCAAAAGTGCAAATTCAACCTCCAAAAGTGCAAAATCCCGCAAATTCAACCTCAAAAAGTGCAAAACCCCGCAAATTCAACTTCTAAAAGTGCAAAACCCCGCAAATCCAACTTCTAAAAGTGCAAAACCCCGCAAATCCAACCCCGAAAAGTGCAAAATCCCGCAAATTCAGCCTCTAAAAGTGCAAAATCCTGCAAATTCGACCCCAACAAATGCCCCGCGCTGCAAGTGCAACCACTTCTCCCATTCCTGATCGCCTCATCCAGCAAAATTTCCACAGCGATTCAGCCAAAACAATGAAAAATTGGGGTTTTTTTTTAAGCTAAAAGTTAAATCTTTCAGCCTTTGTGGTGTTGGGCCACTGTTAGGACACAAAATAGAAGGGAAAAGGTGCCCGAAATACCTGATCCACTACAAAATGTGATATATTTTCGCGATATATAAGGTGCTACCACAGCTACTCCAAGAAGAATGATGGGAATATTTAAAAAATTACTATCTTGCCACCCCAAAATTTCCCCCTTGCACCATTAAGTCATTTAGAGGCACTTCCACGTCCTTCAGAAGATCTCAGCGAAGGCCTCCAAAGAGATTTGGACAGGCTGA
>NW_010169214.1:0-4470 GCF_000695765.1 Mesitornis unicolor
AGTGGCCGACCCAGCCCTAAACCATGACAGTGGCTCAGATTGGATTTCAAATGAGGCCTCTGATACAGAAGTTTTAGTTTCTGACTTAATTTCTGCCTGAGTTACACAGCTCCTGAGCAATTGTGGGTGACTGACTAAACGTTTCCCGGAGCCTCAAATCCTTAATGCAAGTTTGGTTTATGTCCTTCTGTCTTACACATGAAGATATTATCGATGAAGTTTTCATGTAAAATCATTGACAGAGCACTATGAAGAACTTTATAAATATCTGAATTGTTCCCCAGTGAAACGTGAGTGAACACTCTAAGTACATTTTGGTATTTCTGTGTTATCTATTTGGAAAAACTTGTAGTCATAATGCCTCATGGTTTCTTTTTCATTTGATTATATTGAACTTCAGTTTTTCAATGTGCTTTTATTGTCTAAGTGCTGAACAGAGTGATTGGATTCCACCACACATGCTGCAAGGACCTAAAATATGCAGCCACACCACCTACTCTTGGAATTATTTTTTTGAATTATCTAGCTCAAGTATTTTTTCCTAATGTTTTTGTTGCATTTTTAGCATTTTATTTTATATTGGTAGACAACTTATCAAGGGATTTTTTATGTCCCTTTGTGCTGCTGAAATATTAGGTAACTGAGTTTTAAGAAAAACTTCTAAAAAGGAGCTTGTATCAAAAAAAGCGCGGATCAAATTCTTCAGTAGCTACTGAAATGAATTTTTCCCCTTATTTCACAAAGTTACTTTCAGAATGAGAATAGCTGCACCACCTTGAATAGTAGCAACATACAGCTTCTAGAAGAGGTATTTAAGTCGCTCAGAATTGGATGCAAGATTCACAGAGCGAACGCAGGAGGTAATGGTGTTGTTCTTCCTTTTGACTAGAGTTCTCCTGTAGAAGCTAGTGACTGATTCTGATAGAGATTCCATTCTCAATGGCTTTAGAGCTGTTCTGTGGAAGGGAGTTGCATCTTTAAATCACCTTACTTACAAAAAGACTCACAACAGCATGGGGGCTACTCTGTCTCATGCCACTGCTGGAAGGTTTTTAGATCCTTACCTCTGTCTCTGTATCAAAGCCCCCAGCAGATACTGTGTGTGTAGAGGCTGAAGTTGTCTGCTGTGCATCTTCATCTCCTGATAATGGAAAGCAGACCAAGCCCCAAATCCCTACAGATTTTCTATTTGTGTGGCCTCTTTACTCTCTGTCTGTAAAAATGGATTTAAGTTCCTTGGAGAAAAATATGAGGAGAACTTGAGAGGTAACCTAAGAATGGCCAGATAAAACATCACTGTAAAAGAATGAGGATTTTGAGAAAAATCTGGCATGTTTAGTTTGTCTGTGACCAAATGAAATAAGAGATATATAATACTAAAATTAGGGTGCAAAGTGAATGAGAACAAGGTTTGTGTTAAAGAATATACTGATTACAGCCAAGATTCAAATGTTGGAAAATTCGTTCTGCCATTAGGCTTAACACTGTGGTGAGCTGCAAATTGCTACAATGACAAGTATAAGGAATTTATTTACTATCTAGGTAGCCATAAAAGATTTTTGCACCATGTTTTGCTGAGTAATATAGTTTAGAGGACTTATATTTTCTAAAGATTGTGAAATTTTGTGCATTCTGTTAGAGAAAGCCAAGGTAGTTTCCCAAAATATTCTTTCTGTCCCAATAACTCTGACAATGTGTACTTGTCAGAGGTTCTGAAGATCAGGATCTCGAATCAGTAGCTTAACACACAAACTACCTGAAAGTAGTTGCTCCTTTGAAGATCAAGCATGAGATTTTTTTGGTTGCGCATTTTTTTTTCCTGTTTTCTTTATCTTCTTTCAAAAAGGGAAGGGTTCATGACTGGGCAACTGGCAGTATAAAGAAGAATCCTATTCTTCTAAATTATTTTGAATTATGTTATTATGTAGGTTAATAAAAGCACTTACTGTATGATTTCTACCACACCATCAGTATTTACAAGGTCACACTACAGCGCTCTGGTAATCAAAAATGCAAATCTTTCTGTGACACAAGGGATATTTCCTAGGTATTGCTTCCCACTGCACATGCATGACAGGTTTAAGTTAGCAAATATTTTTGCTCTTAAAATCATCAGGTAATGCAAACAAATATTGCTAGAAGTAGCATGCAGTTCTAAATTTGTGGAGTCAGTTACATGTTATGTAAGAACAGTAGCGATTAACAACTTAAAGTCATAGCAGTGTGCACAAAAGACAAGATTAGGGTTGCACCTGCAGAAGTACTTACTGCATTTGGTTATTGCTTCAATATGCAACAATGACTTTTTCTTAATTTATTTTTTTTATTATTAGAATTTTATTTTGCCATATGGAATAAGAAGAAATGCTTAGCTTATTACATTTATTTGTGTTAAAATGGAATATCGTTGGAATATATATAGATAACACATATACACATACATCTCATAAACACATAAATATTGTAAAATCAGATGTGATATAAGCAAACATAATTTGTTACTGTTCACTACAGTTTATTAAAAACAGAAGTCATCCCATTGAAGCTTATTTCAAAGCATTATTCATGTTGATTGCTCTCAGAGAAGAAGTCAGAGATGATACGACATACTGAAGAGCAGACACTAAATTAAGTTCTCTTTGGCTGGCAAGTGTCACCATTTAATTTACTCAAAGTAGTTTTAAGTCCATTGGCACTGACACACATAAACTGTGTTTTAATAAAGACAAGATTTTCTATGCCCAGAAATATAGATGTGTGAGCACAAGTAAAAATGTTATGTTCAGCTCTGAGAATACAAGCATGCATAGCCAGTAATATCAGGTGAGTCAGAGCATTCAACTATGTGGGCTGATTTATTGCCAGGCAGCATACTAGTAATTTCAGTCAACATGCAGTGGGAGCCCCAATGGTGTAATACCCTTGAAAATGACACCTTGTATCTCCAGTTTATCACCCAGAAACTGAATTTGGTGGGCCTATAGAAAGGTCCACCCACATTCCATGCCCACTTTGTCTCTTATTTATTCTTTTATTCCCACAATTTCTCTTCATGTAAAATTTCTAGCAGATATGAATGTACTCTTGAAATAGCCTGCAAATGTCAGATCCTGAAATGTAACCATTCAATTCCAGTTCTTTAGTAACACAGAAATATATTCTTAATTTTAAATAAATAATTAAAATTATGGCTTTCATAATTTTTATAGGTATATACTTTCTCTCACTGTGTCTTGCAGACTGTAGAGCCCTTTCCCAAGTAGTAGCTACAATCGGAGTTTTCTGTCAAAAGCACAATAAATTCCTGCTCCTTGCTTGGAATCTCCATATGGTTTCATTTTTCATCCTTTAAATTAATATCAGTGCTCAAGTGGATAGCAGTGTTTCTATGCAGACATAATTTTCATAGGTATATACTTTCTCTCACTGTGTCTTGCAGACTGTAGAGCCCTTTCCCAAGTAGTAGCTACAATCGGAGTTTTCTGTCAAAAGCACAATAAATTCCTGCTCCTTGCTTGGAATCTCCATATGGTTTCATTTTTCATCCTTTAAATTAATATCAGTGCTCAAGTGGATAGCAGTGTTTCTATGCAGACTTGGGTCTAGGCCAGAAAGCGGTGCCTCTGACTGTGCCCAGGACTAGGCTGTCACAATCTCCCACTCTACAGTGGGAGGGAGATACTCTTGGTTTGCCATTTTTCACAGTAAACAACTCAGGCAGCAATTCCAAAAGCACTGATGTGACTTGTGCTCAAGATCGTTTCCCTCATCATTAAGCTGCTTCCAATAAATGCATTAAGACAGTAAAACTCACTGATCTGGAGGCTTCTGGATGCCCAGATATGTGGTAGAGTTGCTTCTCCCTATACCTCATAGAGCTGAGATGGAGCAGTGCAGCTTGGCCAGGGACACCGAGCCTATGTGGTACACCACAGTGAGTCCGCATTTAGGTTAGAAAGAGCTTTAGGTACTTCTGAAAATGCTGTCATCCCATCTAAGTAGCTTGTGCTCAGTATTTGCTGTGATGAAAATACAAAGTCAACGTTGCACGGCTGCTTTCAACCAAATGATAAGAGCTTTGTATGAGTGTACAATCTTGGATGTGCTAATTTGCAGCACACACATGCAGCGACTGGTCCAGCCTGCAGAGAAGGATCATTATGTTTGGATCACATTGCTCACATTGTTTAGCCTTTTGCTGGCAGAGCCCGATAATTGCTAATTACTGTTCTGCTAGCGTTTTTAACACTGAACTGTACACTGCAAAGTACATAGCTTTTATCTGGGTTCTAGGCTTTTCCCTTCAGGCCAACAGCCACATCAGCAGGTTAGAAAGGTCAGGCTTTAGATTTGCCTTTCTACACATCACTGACATTGTGATGTGAGACGAAAAAAGCTTATTGAGGGATCCTAATTAGCCAGGGTGCGACTATCATGTGTGGCCCAAGGCAAATCAGGCCCGAAGAAGCC
>NW_010169215.1:0-3207 GCF_000695765.1 Mesitornis unicolor
ACCAGCTCATTTTCCAACACACAGGGATGGCTTGTTCTTGCGCCTGTAAGAGTTCCTTCTTGAAGAGTGTCCAGCCTTCCTGGACTCCTTTGCCTTTCAGAGCTGCCTCCCAAACAAAAGATGTCCTTTTGATGCTGAAGGTAGCATACACATCCCTGACTGTGTACAGAAAAGTGAACTGACAAGTACTGTTTTCACCAGAATTTTATTTGCCACTCTCTAGTTTTTTAAGTCAGACGAGCAAAACTTGTATCTTGACAATGCAGCTGGATATGCCTTGGGTTAATAGAATGGAGCTGTGCCTTTTTCTCCAGTAAATTCAGATGTTAAAGAGAAGGGATGCTTTGTATAATTAATGGCTATTAGAAGCAGAAGTAAAAGCTTCCTTTCCTTTAGAATCTGCAGAAATTCTGATGAAAAATAGATGCATGTGTACCAGAGAGCCTCTGCTATTGCCTGTGTGCAGAATACTTTTTCTATGGTATTAGAGTGCTCCAGTACTTAAAGGTACATGGCATACTTGCATACTCCAGCCATGATTCCCTAACAGGCTTCTCAAGTGCCCTCTCTGGAAATGAGAATTTTTTTATGAAATCCCTGTAGGTACACATCAGATAATAGTGCTTTGGGATTACTGAAGATTACCTTTTCAAGCAACAGAAGTCAGGGTGATGTATCATTGTGTACCCCACCTAGAGATGGGATGCAAAGGTGAAATGTCCAAAAGAGGATCGCGTACAAAAGCTTCTTTCATGTCCAAGTGTAGCAGGGATCAGACACGCACTTTAGAAATGAATCCCCAATCCTATCCGCTTATCTGCACTTCAGTTCACATTGTGGAGCAAACTCAGAGCTTGCAAACTGGATCCCTTCCGGATTAAGCAAAGGAGGATGTGTTCCAGCAATGCACACAGGGGTGTGCTGTAGCTCTTAATGGGTGATCAGTACCTAAGACCAGACTAGAGCTAGCATGATTAAAAAAATACACAACAAGAGAAATGCAGTGTGGACACTGGGTCTTTATCCTGCACCCTGCAGATCTGCTCCCATTGCAATGTATTTCCTATTAATGTGGACTTAGTCATAAGAAACAGATTGCTTGCTACTTAAAACCAAATTATCTGCAATTTGTTATTGCTGACAGGGGTGTGCGCACTTTGATAAGGGCCATGCATTGGATTTTTGTGCCCATTTGAGTGCTGATCTCATCTTCATCGCAACAGTCACCATGGATGCACGAAAGGGGACTGTGTTGTCATGAAGAGCCCTAAATACTATTCCACTGCCACACCGGAGTTATCAAATGCTCTTCCAATGACAAAAGAAGAAGATGACGTAGGTGATTTAACTCATGAAGAAAGTAGTCATTTCCCTGTTGGACACCTACTTCTCCCGGTTTCATTTATTACCAGTGTTGATGGGGTCGCAATCACAACGAGAAAAACTTATCTATGCAGTTGCAAATAAGCAGGCACTTCTTTATTCTCAGCTCTGGGGATGCACAGAGGCTAGCTCCTCTAATTGTGCTCCAGCACCCACACATTTTCACAGCCTATTTATACATTTTCTAACAAAGCTAAATCATATGAGCATGCATAAGATGATCACCTTTTAATTTGCCCTTTACCTTGATTGGTTCCTCACTATCACGCCATATACGATATTGAATTACCCCTATATGATTTTTGACATAGAGAGAGAAAAGAAAAGTTATGGCCTATTTTTCTCGTACACTTTCCAAGCACCTGTATACACATAACCCGCTCCAAGCACCTGTACACACATATCCTGCAGTCCCTTCTTAACTTTGTAGAGGTCAAAGTGTTCTTTTAGCTCTACTGCTAAAACAAATACCTACTTTAATCAGCCAGAATTTTCTTGTGACTATAACACCAGGAGAATGGATAAACCAATACACATTGAAAAGACACTGTTGTGCCAAATATAGCAGAGAAGTGGATTAAGAACAGTTAATTTCTGACAGAGTGTACCCTGTTGTATTATCTAGGTCAGTACGACTTGGGAGATGTCCTATATAACTGGTGGCCATGCAAACCGATGTTGCCTGTTGGCCATTGTGAGTCTGAGAGGGGAAGAAAGTAGTCAGTGAAGCATCACGGGTCTCAGCTGAAATGTGCTTATTCGGGCAGTTTTTTTGAATCTAATGAATCTAAACCATGCAAATGGGTGATCAGGTAAATAGTTTCTTTGCATACTCCTCTCTGGTGTGGTTCGGAGACGAGTTTTCCAGCCTTTGCAAACACTGTGCCCTGGAAGGTGGCTCTGTTTGAGGACTCAGTTCAGGGGAGAGCTCTGGTTTTTGGGGGGATCTGGGCTGTGTAGTGGGGGAAGGAGCATGCCCCCATGAAAGGCTTCTGATTTCATTCAGCCAGACAGCTCATCTTTGCAGATACCACTGATTCCTGGTGCTGTAGCTTGCGATCAGATTGACCTCCTTTCCCAAGAGATGAAAAGGTATGCTCCTGAGCTGCAGATGCTCCTTTCTTTCCTCTCATCCTGAGCCTTCCCTGCTCATTTCTTTATTAAGGTAGGCAGGGATGGATGCGTCTCTCCATGTCATTGCAGATACTATGCTTCACACCAGCCCAGAGACATGCTGAGTGCAACTCACACAAATGTCCTCATGCACTGTGGGCGTAATGGAATTAAAAACAAAAGAGATGTACAAGGATGTGTGCTAGGTATATGGTCAGCGTATATGGATGCAAATTCATGTGCTTCTAGTATGTTATTAGGTGTGTGGGGCAGGTCGCTTGAACTCAATGTGTTTGCCTGTCTGCTCCCTTCGGTGTTTGTGCAGCTTAAGGCTTTGTTCCTGACTCCAGCCCAGCCTATTTGCAGTATCTCCAGCTCACAGTAACATATTTGACATTATATATTGAATATATATATATAGTGGAGTGCCTGATGGCAGAAGCAGGTCACCTCAGTGTATGGCAGCGTTGAAGAATAGTGAATTTGTAGTCACTTGGATTCCCAGCTATGGAGAAATCTCAGAGCAATTTATTTTTGTTGTGTTCTAAATACCCAGCATTGGAAAAGTGCAGCCCCATACAGCATTCCCAGTAGCCAGTGTGCACATCATCCCACTTTGTTTCTAAATATAACTATGTTCCCCTAATACACCTATGTTAGCTGTTTTTCCTTATTTGTTCCACTTTGTCACGGAATTGCACCAAAATGGCT
>NW_010169216.1:0-387 GCF_000695765.1 Mesitornis unicolor
CCATCCCCCCAAACTCCCCTTTCTTGGTCCCAAAACCCCCTTCCTTCCCCCAAATCCCCCCTCAAACCCTCCTACAACCCCCCAAACACCCCTTTCTTACCCCAAAATCTTCCTACACCCCCAAAACTCCCCTTTCTTGGTCCCAAAATCCCCTTACTACCCCCAAATCCCCCCTCAAACCCTCCTACAACCCCCCAAACACCCCTTTCTGACCCCAAAATCTTCCTACATCCCCCAACCCTTTCTTACCCCAAAATCTTCCTACACCCCCAAAACTCCCCTTTCTTGGTCCCAAAATCCCCTTACTACCCCCAAATCCCCCCTCAAACCCTCCTACAACCCCCCAAACACCCCTTTCTGACCCCAAAATCTTCCTACATCCCCCAA
>NW_010169217.1:0-1654 GCF_000695765.1 Mesitornis unicolor
GTCCCCGGCATTTAGCCCTTCTGCCAGCCCTTCCCCTCCCTTCCCCTTCTCTCCTTCCCAAAATATCCCAGCACGGCTGGGCCCAGCTCTTCCTTCTCACTTTTCACAGCCACCTCCAACTCTGCACCTGGGGGATCCTCAGAGCCCAGGGACGTGAGCCCCCCACCTCGCTGGGGTTGTGAGACGCACCCAGCCCAATGGGAGAGGGTCGTCCTGCCAGGGCCACTGCTGTCCCCAGACCCCACTTCACTGACACCAGAGCCACTTGGGGTGCTCCAAGGATAAGCTAGACCCTAAGACCCAACAACTTGGCCTCCAGCTTTGCCTGAGGATGCCCCCCCAAAAATATCAGGGGCCACATCCCCGATCCTTCCTGCCCTGGACCTGTTTCTGCACCCACTCTGCTCCAGGGATGCTGGTAGAGCCCTGTCCCCAAGTGTCCCCAGGTGTTCTCATCAAGGTAGGTGCACTTGGCCACCCCCACAGATGGGGTGGGAGGTGCAGGGGCAGGGATGGGGCAGCCCCTCGGGTTTGGAGGGGCAGGAATGGGAAAGCCATGATGGGGAACCTGGTCCCTGGCACCTCCCTGGCAAACTCACCAGCTGAAGGATGTCCTCGTCCTTGGGCATGATAGCAAGCTCCAGGATATCATCACTGCGGGGACAGGGGACAGACAGGTCAGGGCGCTCAGGGACATCCCCCGTCAGTGTCACGCTCAGCCAGATCCCCCATGAGGGGATGAACATCCCTGTCCCCACGGCATGGTGACAGCACACCACTGCCAGCCCTGGTGACAGCCAGGGGGACAGTGCCCTTCATGTCACCCCCCTGGCTCTGCCCGTCCCCACACCCCTGGCAGCCCGGGAAGGGACCGACCTGTTCTGGATCAGCGCGATCACCTGCGAGTAGGTTTTCCCAATGATGCTTTCCCCATTCACCTTGACCAGGCGATCACCTGCAGGGCAGGGGGACAGGACAAGCGTCACTGCAAGTGCGTGGGGATGTGGTGGCACTCAGGCTGTCCCCACGGCCGCTTGCAGCAGGACTTGAGCTTTTGGGAGGAGTAAGGGAAGCAGGGGGGACCCCAAAGCCACCCTAACCCATGGGGACCCCAATGCTGCTCTGAGCATCCCAGGCCGGGAACAAGAGAACAGAGACAGGGAGCAGAGAGAAGGGGGAGGGAAATAAAATAAGGAATGCAAGAAAAAGAGGAAAATAAGCAAGAAAGTCCGCGGCAGAGCATTGCGTGCATTGCTCCAGCAGCCCGGAGCCATCTCCGAGGCCGTGTGCCCCCCCAGCTCACCGGTGCGCAGCCCAGCCTGGTGTGCCGGCCCATCCTCCCGCACGCTCTTCACAAAAATGGTGTCCATGGGCTCCAGGCGGCTCCGGGGGGGGCCTGCATCCCAGGGACTGCGCGTCAGGGACCCATCCCACAGCAAACAGCACCCTTGTTCTCTCTCTGTCCCCTCCGAGCCCTCCTGAGCCCTGCCAGGGCCTGTGGAGCACAGGTCTTGCCCTGGGCAAAGCCTCCCCTCTCCAGGCACCCCCCCAGGACCCATCTGCCCCTGCCATAGCCACACCGTGCTCATTTGCTGGAGCAAAAGCCATCGGGCACTGTGAGAAACCAGAGGGAGGGGGAGGGATGGTGACAAGG
>NW_010169217.1:1851-2378 GCF_000695765.1 Mesitornis unicolor
CCTGCTCACCCCACCCACAGGGACTGGCGCTGCCCACGCTGCAGCCCCTCCGGCTTGGGGACAGATTTCCCCCTTTGGGTGCGAGGTCTGGCAAACCTCCCTGAGGGCTTTGGGGACACTGAGCCCATCTGCGGTGCCAAGTGCCACCAAGCTGCCACTGCAGCACTGCACCGCTTCATCGCCAGCTGAAATTTAGGGCCCAGCAGAGATGGGGAGCTACATCCCTGCCCATGACCTGTGACATCCATGTACCCCCTGGGCCCTTGCACCCATTCATCGGGGCGGTGACATCCCCATGAGTGGGGGGGTCCCAGCAGTGGCTCACCTGCTCGGTTCCCATTCTCCTCCTCCTGCCAAAAGAAGAGAAAAATGTAGTATTTATGGGTTATTTATTCGGGGGGGGGAGACCAGCAGGGGACCAGGGGGGTGGCAGCCCCACAAAGCCCCTTGCAGGACCTGTGCGTCCCTCTGCCCTCTGCCGCCCCTGGCTAAAATTACCTCCTGACACCGGATCCACCCACACAGTC
>NW_010169217.1:2461-2801 GCF_000695765.1 Mesitornis unicolor
CATGGTGGGCAGGGAGCAGGCCCTGGTGTGGCCCCCACCGCAGCCCCCCATGCCCAGCTGCTGGGGAAGGGGCCAGTTTTGGGGCAGGGGAGTGGGAAGGGGCCCGGTCAGTGCCATCTCGCCCTGCTCCTGGGCCACTGAGCTTGGCCAGGGAGAGCCCCACGTGAGGGTCCCTGGTGGCACCCATGCCACCAGAGCAGTGTCAGGGACCCCTGGGAAGGGTCAGCTTTGGGCAAGTGTCCTCAGCGGGGCACTAGCCACCAGCGGGGTTATATTCAGCCCAGCAATTATTTGGCCAGGGAAGTGCATCCCTGCTCAGGGAAGAAACATTGCAGCTTCC
>NW_010169217.1:2891-3128 GCF_000695765.1 Mesitornis unicolor
CCCCCCCCGCCCCATTGCCCACGCACTGGGCGCCTTCCACGGTCCCACAGCAGAGTGTGGGGCCACCGAGGGCCCCCGAGGGCACGGTCCCACCCCTCTCCCTGCCCCTCCTCACCCTGCAGCACCCAGAGCCCTTCCTGGCCCTGGGGGCAGCCCCACTCCCAGTGCCGATGCTGGAGCACGGTGAGCGCAGCTCTGCCCTCGCCCTCCCCACTGAGTCAACCCCACCGAAACTCA
>NW_010169217.1:3278-4497 GCF_000695765.1 Mesitornis unicolor
CCCACGCCATCCCGTGTGCTCCCAGCCCCACAGGGCAGGATCAGTCCCTCGCCCTTGGAGGATGCTTTAGGAGGATGGTGGAGAGGTGGGAGGGAGCGGGTGGCTTTTGGAGCTTCAGGCCATCCCCGAGAAGAAACCGCTGGAGACGGGGCAGGTCCATGCTCCCGACACGGGCAGGAAGGATTTGGGGAATCAGGAGCTTGGGAAAAGCACCGTGACGGAGGGCGCTGAGCGGGGACTTGGGGGAGTGGCGACTCCCCACCCTGTGACTCACTTCCCACCACAGAGCCCTGCCTGCCAGGGAGGAGGCAGCGAGTGCCGGAGCCGTTGGGCAGCCAGGGCTATGGGGCTGTAGGGAGCTGCAGAGCTCCAGGGGTGATGGAAGCATCCAGATCTTCTCCCTTCGTCTGCACGGAGCTGCCACTGCCAAAAATGGGGCAGGAGGGGGATTTCAAACCCCAGGGGCTTGGAGCTGGCATGGCCAGAGAGGTGGCTCGTGGCCTTTGGGCACAGGACAAGGTCCCCACTGGAGGGTGCTGAGTGGTTTCGCAGGGTCCCTCCATCCCAGAGGAGAACGGCGCTGCTCAGATCAGGGCTTCTCAAGGGCTCGAAGGGGGTGGCCAACCCAGGGCTGGTTCCCCTCAAAAGGCAGCACCTGGGAATGGTCTGGGCTGTGGCTGAGCCAAGGTTCCAGGGCAGATCCAGCCCCTGACAGCCAGGGAATTGCAAGCCAAAAATCTGCTGCAACAGCAGGGCTGGGCATGTGCCCCTCGCCGGGTGAGGACCGGCCGGCACTTCCCGGTGATGATGCTGCTGCTCACAGGAGGAGGAGGAGGGATGCGATGAAGGGCTCCAACAGCATCTTTCAAAGCAGCTGCTTGGCTTCATGTTGGCCATATGAGGTTCACTTCAGCTCGAGCCACGCCATGGCTGCAGGAGCTCCAAAATGCCTTTTCCTGCCCTTCCCGGGGATGCCAGAGCCATCGTTTGGAGCTGAGGAATTCTCCATTCCCACAAACAGTCGTGTGTGTCCCTAGAGAGGCTCTGGGACGTCTCTGGAGGCTCCTTCATCCCAGGGCCACCCATGGGTGGGGGGCACCCCAACAAGGCAGATGATGGATGGTCCACTCCATGGTCCCCTGGACCCCCCAGTCCATAGAAAAGCATCCTGCATCCAACCACAGCACCTGCTCCAGCAGCCCTGGGCGTCCCCACAGCC
>NW_010169217.1:4801-5369 GCF_000695765.1 Mesitornis unicolor
CCCCTCAGAGCCCTGTGCTGGGAGGTTGAAATTTGCTGGAAAAGACGCTCTGGTCCTTGGAAACCCCTCCTTGCTCCCCATGGCAGCAAATTCTAGCCCCCCCTCCCCAAACCACCTCATCAGCATCGCCCGAGACTCCTTGCATGGGCATTTTGGGAGAAGATGCATGGAAAGGAAATTAAAAACAAAATAAAATGTGGAGGAAATGAACTGTGCCTGGGGGTCTGGATGGGACCCAGGAGGAGAGAGGGGACGGGTGAGGGGGGTCAGGGATGAAAGGTCCCTTCCCAAAGCCCTGGCAATGCCAAACTCTGCTAAAATTGGATAAATCAGCAACCTGGGAGCAGGCAGGGACAGGCTGGGGGTTCCACGGGGGTCCCCTCTCCTTCCCCGCCGCGGAGTCAGCCCATCGCAGGGCGAGGGTGTTAAAATTCAGGCGCCGTCTGGGTGGCAGTGATGGCCGGGGAGGGGACACACAAAGGGACGAAGCACAAAAAGCCTTTGTCCCTGCCCGTGCTGAGTGAGCCTTTTCGCTGCCGGTGGGGAGAGCTGGCGGCGAAAAGGGGGG
>NW_010169217.1:5400-5733 GCF_000695765.1 Mesitornis unicolor
CCCCCCCCGGGCTGGGCATGTCCTGCATGGGACCTGGTTTTGGGTGGGACCAGGGGTCCTGTCTCCCCTGGGATAGGGTCCCCATGGTGAGGGCACGGCGCTGGCACCCTGGACCTGCTCCATCACCATCAGAGCAAACCCCGAGGTGGGGTACAAGGGTTTTGGGGGGGTACAAGGGCTTTCTGGGGGCTACAAGGGCTTCAGGTGCTTGTGGACACCGCAGATACCCCAAAACATAAAGCGAGCTGTGATGCTCCAAACACCAAAAGCCAAAAAACCCCATTACCAGCACCACACAGGGAGGCAAAACCCCCCAAAACCCTTCAATCTCTG
>NW_010169218.1:0-17048 GCF_000695765.1 Mesitornis unicolor
GTGTTGGGGTTTTTTTGCTTGTTGGGATATTGGCTGATCAGTCAGTGCCTTGTAGGTTTCTCTGCTTGCAGTCCTCCTCCCCAGAATCGTACTTGTGGAATTTTACTTTTATTGGATTTTTAATCCCGTTTTAGTTCTGTGATGGGTAGTTTGGGGTTTGATGCCTGAGCTGAATGTGTCTTAGCCTTACCCATCTCTTAGATCAGAAGCCAGAATGCGTTGCTGTCCTTTTCTCTCCATTAGATAGTCTCTGAACTTTCTAACTTTGGTTTTCCACCCCTGGTTTGTGGTTCCTTCACCCTGTTAATTACCTAGCAGAGAACCAGAAACTCCTTGCAGTGTGGGTTTCCATCGGATGGCCTCAGGACACGCATTCGCTCTCCTGGCAGTTGTGTGTTGTCAGGAGCCAGTAAGGGAAGCTGGAGAGAGTGGGTTCTTACGCTGGCTTTCCAGTCTTGTTAGGACAGTTTTGAGGAGCAGGGATTGCAGGATGGGGTGTGGTAAAAACCTGTGACTTTACGTTCATGTATTTCAATACACGTAGTTTTCATTTTCAAGAGCAGTGTGCCTTTTTTGCATCTTTCGTTGTTTATTTTGTCTTCCTTGCATTAGTGTACGTTGCGCCTGCAAAGACAATGTTTTCCAAGAATCGGGGAGTCTGTAGGGTTTTTTGGCTGAATCCTGAAAGACTTGTGTTTCACGTGGTCATCCTCGAGGACCTTGAGACCCTCCCTGGCGCTTCTGCCTGTGCGCGAATGGGGAAGTTCTAGCAGCTGGTTGAACATATGGGTGGAGATGGGCTCTAAAATCATCATCTGTCTCCCTCCTTGAGCTTTTAAGCAGCATTCCTACTCAGAAATGAAGGCTTCAGTAGCTTTTCTAACCTGTATAAAACAGATTTTTTTTTTTGTTGTTATAATTTTTATTTTGAGGGGGTCTAAGTACATCTTGGTTTTAAAGACAAAATTATCGCAACTTTTTTTTGGGCTTTAGTTACATTTAATTGCTGCAGGCAGTCCACAAAAAAGTGCTTAATGTTTGAGTGATAATAAACAGCAAAATAATTTGAGTCATAATTTAGAAAAAGCAGCAGTTTGTTTTCAGAAGTTTAAACTGTCCTTGAGGATACAAAAGACAGTTTAAAGACTTGGTGCAAGAGACGGGCTTGTTGATACCAATGGTAACGCTGTTGTCACAAGAGAAAAATGGAAGTAGCACGTCCAGTTACTGAATCGGTTCTGTTAAAGTAGGTATTGTTGTCAAATGGGTTGTTGACTTCTTAAAAACAGTGATTGATTTGTGCTGTCACTGGCAACTTTTGCCATTGTGGACACGTTTCTTCCACTCCGGTGAGGTCGTGCGTTTCATCTCGCACATTCAAAAGGATGTGATTGTTCTGTGAATGCAAAGTCTGTGTTTGTTCCTAATTTCTGTATCACAGCGTTACCTGTTGTGCAGCATGGCTCACGTGGAGCATACATTGGTGCTTAGGATATGTGATACGGAGAAATATAGTGAGGTTTTTATTACACGTTATTCTCTTTTTGAGAGAGAACTTCTGAGTGTAGTCGCTATCTTCCATAGCAGAAGAAAGAAGACAAGGAATACGAGAAGGGATTGTGGCAGGCCATAGAGTTACCAGCAATATTCTGGTAACACTCAGCTGACTTTTTTTAATGTCCCTTGGAGCTGAAGCAATGGAGAGAACCAAAAGAAACATACTCGCCTTCCAAATATAAAATCACAATATGTTTTTGGCAATAAAAGTAGTAGCAGAAATGGAGGTAACTTAGTAAACTGGATAGAGAAAAAAAATCATTTAATATTGCTAAGTGGATCAGGGGAAAGATATCTAGGATCTGACAGCAGGAGTCAAACCTTGGTTGGGTTTTTTCTGGAAAAGCAGAGGATCAGAAGAACAGAAATTTCAGCAGATGGATGTGTCAACAAGGGAATGAGAATGAATAATAGATATTAAAGCTGTATATGGCATTAGAAAAATTATTAATGAGCACCATTTAGTTGTAGGTAGCACATGTCAAAACGGACATTAAAATGCTTCCCAGTTACTCCTTTTGGGGAAGAAAGAGATGGGATTTGAGGTCTGTGGCATCCACTGGAAGCTTGACATGTTTTGCTTCTTAGGGAGAAGGTTAGGACATGTCTTGATCATGATTTGTGAGGCCTTTGTAGAGGTTTGGTCCTAGATGGTTCTTAGTCCAGAAAAAATCATGATAGCCTAAGATCCCATGGATGAAGTTGCAAAATGTGGATTAGGTCTTGGAATAGACTTCTTCAGGGAAATGGCAGTTTCTTTCATTAAAAAAAAAAGGGTCCTTAAATATAAAATATTGATGCTGCTTTGGAAAGACCTGCTGTGGGTCTGCAAAATGTGAGCAGTGGGATAGGAATTGCTGAGCAGGGTTTTTGTGTGATGCAGAATGCCGTGCCGCTTGATTATAGCGGTACTTTCTAGTCTTGGAAGTTATGAAGCAGCGTGGTTAAATGACAGGGGGCAAGCTTGGAAAACGCTTAATTGTGGGCATGGGCAATCAGGCTCCACTGCTTTAATTTGCCATGAATCTTACTGGGCACACAAGGTGAATACAGTGCTTTCCTTGTGGAGATCCTGGTAGTGGACCATGCAAAGATCCTTTCAGGGATCAGTATCATCAAAGCAGGTATTTGCAAGTCCATGGTCCATTTTTCTGAAGCAGCCTATGGTATAATTAACAAGAACTTGTTATATTAATCTTGTTATAAATAATAACAGGACTTGCCAATTACCGGCACAGATGTGGAAGGTGAAGACACAGATGTGCACCTTATATCACGCGGATAAATATGATAGTTCTAGGTCTCAAAAGTATCAGATTGTTGAAGTTTTCAGGGTAAATTCATGCGAGCTTTTGCAGCCGCCTGTGAACTGTGTCTGTCAGCATTTGCCTGCTCATTTGCACTGACATCCTCGTGGAGGTTTTAAGGCACGACCTGCAAGAAGAATGGTGCAGGCAGGGCATATGAAGGGTGAAGAGTAGCACAGAGGGGCAGTGGTGTAACTTGAATAAAACAAACCAAAAACCAGCATACACAGTGGTTGTCACTGGCAAACAGAAGCACTAAGGAACAGGAACAAGTGCAGAACCAAGGTACAGTCATGCACATCTTGGAGACAGTGTCAGGAAGCTTGAACTTGATGAGGTAGGTAAGGAGAAGCATTCTTGGAATTCAGAGAGTTGAGATCTCAGTTCACAGTTACGAAAATTATCAAATTGGCAGACACATTTTCTGTGAATTAGAGTGGGGTAATTGGAGAGTCGGAGAGAAGAAGATTACAGTGATCGAGGCAAAATGATGACTAGGTCCAGGATTAGCATTTGTGTTGTCTGTGTAGAGAGGAATTAATGGGTAAATAAAATGACCTGCTATGTGTTTACGAGCCGTCAATTTTGCGAGTTTGTTTCTAGGATAGTTACTGATTCTGCATTACCACAGAGTAAGATTTTTGCACAGTTCTTTAATTCTCAATGTGTGCTTTGTCTTGGTCTTGCAGTTTCTAAGGTCAGTGTATGAGTGTAATTACTTACCTAAAGTCTTGCTACTAAGTAAATACGGAGCCAAATACAGCAGTATAGATGGTGCTGTTTCCATTTAATTTGGTTTCAGATTTTAAGCTTATGAAGTAATTGTAAAAAAATGACTGTAATGTTGTAGCTGTTCTGGACCATGGTCACTAGAGGAAACATTTGTGTGAACATAGATTTTCGAGTTGCATGATGGCCTGTGGGACTCTCTCCTTTTCTTGAATAATAAAAAATCCCTGCATTAGCTTAGAATTATTTTACTGCTGGCCAGTTTTCCTTTGTGCATTGGCATGTAGGAGGAAGCCCATTTTCAGTGACATGGTGTAGCCTAATGGGCTGACCATTGGCCTTGAACTGGGAACTGCCCCTGGCTCACTTCCTAGCCCACTGTGTCACGCTGCTGTACTCATTTCTTCTAGGTGTGGAATGGAGATTGTATCGAATTACCTCAGGTCGTCTGAGTAGTATTACCATTTTGGAATCTTCAGGATGTTCTTAGTTGAAAAGTCATAGCTGCAGGTGGAAATTCCATTTAATAATGTGCACAGAACATGTGGAAATAAGTTTGTTTCCTCCAAGGACATAGCCAGTGAAGCCTGTCTGTCTAATGATGTGCCTTTTGTGTTCTCAGCAGCATTTCTCCTGTCCTCTCTAACCCTGGCATCTGACTTCCAACCTGTGTCCACTGCAGCTGCCGTGGTCCTCCCAGTATCACCTTTCACATTCCTTATCCTTCCTCGTTTCCATACAGTGCTTGTGTTTACTGAGCCACCCCAAAATACCACCTCCTCGCTGCTGTTTTTCTAATTACTGTCTGGACAGGAGGCAGATGGCTTTGGGACCTGCCATGTGCTGATGGGCTTGGGCGTGCGTGCACTGACCTGCCAGGAGGCCAAATGTCATCGATAACTGCTGAGCTCACCGAAACCTTTCTGAAACCATTGGAACTCGTTTTGAAGTTCACTGAAACGGTTGAAATCTTTTCATAGCTTTCCTTACAATTTAGCCTTAATAATTGTACAGAAGATAAGAACAGAAAATCGTGCTGGTTTTACAGATAAATTGTATTTTTGTAGTAGGTTACAGGAGGGGTTGGTGTTTTGAAACATCGGCTGCGTAATTGTGTTTGTCTGGCATATGATTGTTTGCTTTCTAATTGTTCTCAGTACTAATTTAATTTCTGCTAGAAAGTTGAAGTTTACTTCTGTCTTTCCTTTTCTTTGTCAGGGTAAAAGATGCTGGCTGTCAGTAGCAGAGCAGATCTGTGGAACGTATCACTGTAAATCTTCCCTGAAATTACCCGAAGGCACTTACTCCACCTGTGATGGACCCTCGGAATACTGCTATGTTAGGCTTGGGTTCTGATTCTGAAGGGTTTTCTGGGAAAAGCCCCTCCGTAGTAAACATTGGCACGTTGGTGGGAAAAGGAGAAGTAGAGCTAGAAGGTTGCGCCAAGGAAGAGGACGACGGTAAGAAGAAGAATCGGGAGGGGAACGGTACCGAGAATGGGAAGAATGAGGCTCTGACTGATGCGCAGCAACAGTTTTCAGTGAAAGAAACAAACTTTTCCGAGGGAAACTTGAAACTGAAGATTGGTCTTCAAGCAAAGCGAACGAAAAAGCCTCCCAAGAACCTTGAGAATTATGTGTGCCGGCCTGCCATAAAAACCAGCATCAAGCAACCAAGAAGGGCACCGAAGAGTGGGAAGATGACAGATGAGAAGAACGAGCACTGTCCTTCGAAACAAGTGAGTAGTGTGCTTACGTAGTGTTTTGCAAGTCATAGTAAATTTAAACTGTATTTAAGTTTCTGTCATCTCTGCACCATCATGTTCTGCTAACCTCTGATACTGATAGAAATGGTTTATATTCCACTGACAGGGAAAAATGCTTTGGCTCTTTCATAGCTTGCCAACCTTGGTTTTTTAACAGTAGTGAAGGATAATTCCCATGTTAACTTGAAGTGAATGTCATAGTTAAATTTCTGAAAAGTAATAGTGTAATTTCTAGTCTCTCGTAGGGAGGAAAGTGGGGGGTCTTGTCTCTGTTTAAATGGAGCTTTGCATTTGCAGCGGTTGTCTCCAGTGTTTGGCTCAATGTTTTTTCCCTGCCTGTTAGAACCACGGTTTTTGCTGTGTGTCTTAACTGACGCTGCAGTGAACAGATCGAGTAGTGTCTGAAAAGTTAAAAATACCTTTCCAGATATGTTAGAAAGCAACCCAATGATAAACTGCATATAAATGCAGTGGCTTGAGAGATGTGCCAGGTATTTTCCAAGAGTAAGGAGGTAGCCCTGCCTTGAGGATGTCTTGTTTTTATGATCTGCATGAGGTAACAAGTAAGAGCAGCAATAACAGATAGAGAAAATAGGATAGATGGCAAGAATTATAAATGTAGTTGCATAGATGCTAAATTTTAGAAATGTTTTGTTACAGCATGCTCCTTTCTCCAATATAGGTAAGAGTTTTGCTAACTAATAGAATGTTAGAATATACCCTTCACACTGTGTCTCCTCGTAGTACACACCTACTGATTTAACACTGAAGTTTTTCCCTACTCTCCCATTTTTCTTGCACTTATCCATGTTTCCTTACAAGTGCATTTTTATCTCTACCCGTTCCCTTCTGCGTTCCTCACGTAGCCGTGTTCGACTTTGCAACACAAAGCACTTCAGCAAGAGAGCCTGAGTCCCTGGACATCAGAGTCCTCCCTTTCTCAGGGGCTGTCTCTTCATGGGGCCCCTGTTCCAGAGCTCCCCAAGGCTGAAGGTTTTCCCTTCCCTGGCTGTGTCCTGTTCACCTGCGTGAGTCTGTCCTGGCGTATCTCCTGAGGTAGAGCCTTCCCAAAGGTACTGAGATGATGTCTGTCTGACATCCCCAAACCTTCTTCTTTCCTCTGGCCTACCCAGACTTAAACTTTGCTTGAGGAGGAGGATCTTCAACGAGAAGTAATAAATCATGCCCTGAGAGAATGGCTTTGCTGTATATTACGGGTAATGGCTAAAATTACTTTTTCTGTATGCTGCCATGCAGCTGTGTTGTTTGCTTTCCCTATGCATGCAAGGTAAATGTAGCCAGTGACATAGAAAAGTTGCATTACTGAAGTTTTAGAAAATAGGAAGGCAAGAAGTGATTGTAACAGCTTGCTGTAATTCTAAAATAGTCATGGTAAAGCAGTGAAGCAAGTTGGAACATGCCCTTTTGCTCCATCTCCTTATTTCTTTGTAGAACTGCTGAGTGCAGTATTCTGTAGCTCTTTCTCTTCTCTTGTGGGGAAGCTCCACAGGAAGGTTTGCTGATGAAATCACAGCCACTGACTGAAAATTTTCAAGTGAAAAAAGTGTTTTCTTTTGTCTTCTTTCTGAGTAGCTCAAGAGTATTTTCTGCAGGATCTGGACCGTAAGTTTTTGTCTTGGACTGCTTACACAAAGTAATTTTTTTCCTGGTAGTTAGCTGAAACTTGCTTTTAGGGAAGAAATTATTGGTGTGAAAAATCAACAGCATTGGGGAACTTGCATAGAATATATCAAGGCCACAACTACACAAGCAATTTCTGTGACTCTTCAGAACGGTTACTTCAATTACAGCCTGTGCACTGGCCAGAAGTGCAACAGCTAAAGTAATAGTGTGTAAATCTGTGTGTCTGTACATCTAAGAATCCTTACTGCTTGCTGGCTCTCAAGAGAGTTAACAGATACAGTTTTCATTAACATGGTGTTTTCTTCTGACTATTCCAGCTTTTGGAAGCTGAGCCTGTCTTGCATTTGCTAATTTGATTGGAGTGCAAGAAGTGTGAATTTTACACCAGACTCGATAGGAAATACCCTTGTTCTTGTGAAAGATTACCTACTCTTAAGCTTTTTGCAAATAAGTACCAATAATAATAACAGTAAACAGTCTTCTAATAATAAACCCTGAGGTCGTGCTGTAGTGTAACAGTGAATGCCTTTTTTAGGAGTAAAGCCTATCTTTTGCTGTTGGTGCCTGTGATGATTCTGGAATGATTGCTTATAGCCTGTTAGAAGTTTATATCAAAATAACCTGGAATTTTTAGTCTTCAAATTAATGATGCAAGTCTAGAAACCGTAAGAGATTTAAAATTTTAAACTCAGCTCATTGCAAAATTAACATTAACACCAGTTTTATCAAAACTTACGTGTTTTATGTAAGTGCTTTGAGCGATTCTTTTGCTGGATAGAGTTTTGAGCCAGACAGTTGTAGCTAAAGATTGCACAGGAATAAATGTTTTAGTTTTTAAAGCAGAAAGTGATTTTTTAATGTAAGGTAACCTAGACGTTTTTAACAGCTTTGCACGTGGATGAAACCTCCCGTCTGAAAGCCGCAGTAACGCAGAGTGGCTCTAGAGCTCTTGACAGGCAGTGCCTGTAATCCAAGAAAAACGGTTTGGACTTTCATGTGGCATAGTCAACTTGCATTGAAACATAAGGATAGAAGCTTGAAGTCTGTGCTTGTTTGCAGGCATTTTAGGTAACTTAGGTGGATGAAACACCTAAGAGATGTTAGGGGCTTTTTGAGGATTTTTCTGTGAGTGATTTGTCCTCACAAAACTGCATCAAAGGCTGACTTTACGCTTTCTCTGACGCAAAACCCTGCGTCTGTTGAAGTCAGGCAGCAAAGGAGGGCTCTGCTCCATGGAACCACAGCAGCAACAGACACAGGGAAAGCGCTGGTGCAAGGCAGCTTCCAGCACCAGGAGCAAAGCGACGGCAGAGACAGGATGGGCGTTCGTGGAGCTGCGGCGAGCGTGGCCACGCCAGCCGTTGGAGCTTTGCAGCGCTGTGCTCACTGCAAGCGCTCCATAACGTGTTTTGAGCTTCAGATCTCTCCTCGCCATCTGATGGAGCGGTGGTTTGCGCAGTAGAAGTTATTTCAGGAAAGCATGGCACTGTTTTTGTCTCCAGTGCTGTAGGACGCATCATGGCTGCTCCCCGCCTCCCGGCCGCGTGTTTCTGAGCACGAGTGTGGCTGAGTTGGGGGGAAGTTCCTGAAATGTGACGCTCCAGCATAATTTACATAAGATTGCAGCTGCCACAGGAAAGCTGGGCTAAGCGCCAAACCGCTCTCCCTAGGCCACAGTCTCTGTTACGCCACAGCTTTAAAAGCAGCGAGCGATACGACTGGTGGGTTTTGTTCTGCTGCAGCAGGTTCGGAGACATCCGACCCCAACCGATGCTCGTGGCCTCTCTGCCCCAGAAGGAGAACTTTGATCGGTGGCATATCGCTGTGAAAATCCGGCATATCTGCTGGTGAAATCTCGTGTACTTTCTGGAGACACGTGTGGGCTGGTAGGGCAGTAACAGCTGCTGAGATTCAGCTTCTGGTACATCGAGGATTTTAGCGTGGACCTAGTAAAGAAATGGGCACTGGTCAAGGCTGAGACGCACGGGGTGATCTGTTTCCACTAGCTTTTAGGTAGCTTGCTTAAAAATACTTGGAGTTGGTGCGTACCACCACGTATGCTGTGAGTGGTGCTGGTGGAGTTGTACTGATGCTGGCTTAGGCTGAGAGAGTTACTTCCTTTCCTCAGGATATGCAGTGTATTCAAATTCTCTTCTTCCATTGCTGCCTCCCATACAGAAAATGACCTTGTTATTCCTGAAGTTCGTGGCTGTGTACTACCCGAGTTTAACTTTCATCATCTGTCTGCAGAAGTCTTGTTCCTCCTCTGTGATTCTTAGTGGCAGCAATACCTCCCATTCACTTCTTAATGTTTTTGCAGCTACTGCAGCAGCCAGATCAGTGCAGCCTTCTCTGAAGTAGGTTAGGTATTCTGATCAAGATGTCTTTATTAACTGTTATCTGATGAATTTTTTGTTCATTGGAAAAAAACCACACCACCATCCCCCCTAAAAATTAACTGCTTCTGTTAATCTGCTGATAAGTGACTTTATGGAAAACAAAAATGAAAATAATTTCCCATAGAAAATTTTTGTTCTTGAAAACACTGGAAGAAATTATAAACTTTTTTGGCTTTTTGTCTGTCATCTCAATAGAAGTTTCTTGTTTTGTTTTTCATGTCCTTTGAAATAATTTTCAGTATACGTGGAAAATTCACTCGCCCTAGATGAGAAGAAACTTTCCAGGGTGATTGCCTTCAGCTTTCAAAGAATCTTTGTTGCTAAAGTACTGTTTTCAAAATCCTGGCATCTTATTTAGATCAAAGCTAGCATTTGGAAGGGTTTTCTTATTTATTTATTTTATTTAAATAACCAATAAAACTTCCAAGCTCTTAATTTAATTATTAAGATTGTAGATCCCAGAAGGTTTTCAAATTGCGTGTGTATGTAATTATCTCATAAGGGATCAGAGTCTTCTGTTCTTAGCCCCTGCTTGGAGTGAATGTACCCCATGCATTTCAGAGGTGTTGGGCGCTGTATGTGAAGAAGAATGTCCATCCAAAATACAAGATTAAATTATCAAGACGTTCCTAATAGGATTTACTGAGCTAATGGGTATTGCAATTTTTTTTTAACCTTTACAGAATAAATTTGAAATTTGACTGGGTCAGAACTTAAATAACTTTGCAGGTCTCATTTACTCGGTATGTGTTGTGTGTGTGTCCCTCCCAGCCTGTACAAACAGCAGAATAATTTGTATTATTTTAGTGCTACGAGCAGTCTGCTGTGAGGACAACCTCTTACTGTGGATGGAGTGTGCACGGACAGGTTTGCACAGTGCCTGCCCTTGCAGTGCATGGCTCAGCAGTAGTGGTAGTAGTAGTAGGAGAGAGGTCTTCAAGTGCTATCACACGATAAAGAGTTAGCTCAGTACATTATTGTTAGTGGGTTCTTTTAGTAAACACGAACAGTATTTTTGGAGAGTGTTTCAAATTTGGGAACGATTAGATGGCTTACGTTTGAGGATCGGGAGTAAGTTTGGGTGTCCACTGAAATATGTTTGCTTTAAAATTAATAGGATCACGAAGTGTGTGTTGATCTAGTTACCTTATTATCAAAAGCAAGCGTTAACCATCTCAACATAAAAAGATACTGTGCTACTCAGAGTCTTTGTGCTCTGTTCTTAAAGATTATTTTTTATTAACTTCCAGGACCCTTCAAAGTCGTACAAGAAAGCTGGAGAAGTTGCAACAGTTGAATTACATGTGGAAGAAGGTATACAAGTAGAAACAAATCCTTTATCTAAGAAAGTTACCCCCTTGCACTCTGAAATGACAGATTATATAAAGTCATCTCCTCCGACTCTTATCAGTAGCCATAATTCTGACTTAAAGGATAGAACACAAATTAACGGAGCAACAACTGTAACAGAAAAATTGGCTCAACTTATTGCAACTTGTCCTCCTTCAAAGTCTTCCAAAACAAAGCAGAAGAAGCCTGGAAATGGAACTGCGTCTGGTTTGGTTAAAGACTCTGGGAAGAAGCTACCAGGAACCATAACTGCAAGTGGGTTAGTTAGTAAAGATTTAGTAAAGAAATTGCCAGGATCTGGTATTGCTGTTGGCTTGGTTAACAAGGACTCAGGGAAGAAGCCATTAGGGATCGGTAGCGCAGCCATATTGGTTAGCAAGGACTCTGGGAAGAAGCCGCAAGCAATTGGCCCATTAATTGGATTGATTAACAAGGACTCTGGGAAGAGGCCACCAGGGATCAGCACTCCAACTGGGTTAGTTAACAAAGATTCTGGAAAGAAGCAGCCAGTGACCAGCTCTGCAGTTGGATTAATCAGCAAGGATGCTGGGAGGAAACTTCCAAGTATCAGCACTCCGTCTGCGTTGGCTAATAAGGAGTCTGTCAAGAAGCCGGCAGGGATTGGCGCTCCAGCAGGATTGATTAACAAGGATGCTGGGAAGAAGCTGTTGGGAATAAATAGTCCTACAGGACTGGTTAACAAGGATTCTGGGAGAAAGATGCCAGCGACCGGCGGTACAACAGTTGTGGTTGGCAAAGACTCTGGGAGGAAGACACCAGGGGTTGGCAGCCCCGTGGGACCAGTTAACAAGGACTCTGGGAGGAAGATGCCAGGAATGAGCAGTCCGGTGGGATTGGTTAGCAAGGACTCTGCAAAGAAGCCCCCGGGAATGGGCAGTCCGGTCGGTTTGGTTAACAAGGACTCTGGAACTCTGAAAGCAGACTCCCTTCTGCCTGCCTCGGAGCCCTTTAAGCTTCCTTGCAATTCAAACCTCAGTAGCCTTGAAAGCCATGAGACTACAGATTTACTGAAGGAAAATACTACTAGCAAAACATTTGAGAAGCATATGATGAGACAGAATAAAGACAGTATCTTGGAAAAATTTTCAATTCGGAAAGAAATTGCTGATGTAGGCAAAGAGATGTTTAATGAAGGAATCTGTGTTCCACAGGACGGTTACTCAACCAGTGAAAAAGGGATTTATGAAACATCTAAGCATGAAAAACAGCCTCCAGTATATTGCACTTCACCAGACTTCAGAACAGGAGGTGCATCAGATGTATCGACAGCAAAGTCCCCGTTTAGTGCAGTAGGAGAGGGAAATCTCCCATCCCCTTCACCCACAGTGTCCGTTACCACCTTAAACAGGAGCCTCTCAACCACATCTTCACAGTTAGCATCCAACTCCTTGCATTTGAGTTCCACAGCAGATCTCTTAGAAGGTATTTCAGATCAGATTGACAAAACTCAGTTTTCTTCTGACAGTACCCTTCTGAATATAAACAGAACATTGAACCATACTCTGAGCACCGATTTTAAAGGTGCTGATAAAGATTTGAACGATTCAAAAGCTACTTATGTAGAAACTTCAAGAACTAGTCCTTCTACAGGGAAAAAGCCTATTTTGGCAGCTGAAACAAGCATTCATGCTACTGTCACCCCCTCAGTAGTTAGTTTTACAAGCTTGTTTAGTAGCAAGCAGTTCCTAAAGATTGGTGCAATAACTGCATCGGATAAATCCTGCCAAGGAGCAAAAACTCTGAGCACTACTCAGCAATCAAAACCTTTAAAGAAAAGAAAAGGAAGGAAACCACGGTGGACTAAAGTGGTGTCAAGAAACACATGTCAGCCTCCGAAGGGTCTGGAACTAGAACGGTCAGAGCTTTTTAAAAACATTTCATACAGTGCGCTGTCGGGCAGTAATCTGGAGCAGGCCAAATTCTTGAAAAACATAGGATCGTCTTCATTTGTGGAGCACGACTTTGTCAAGCATCAGTTGCCGAAGCTGAACGAACCTGGTGGGCAGTCTCTTGCGCTGTTGGCTGAGACTGACAAGCAAGCTCCGAAGTTCTACAGTGCTCACAAACAACCCTCTAGCCTGTGCATGTCGGATGATTTCCTCCCTGACATGTATAAGCCCAAAAGAGGAAGACCTAAATCCAAGGAGATGCCAGAGCTTGAAGGTCCCCCCAAGAGAACTCTAAAGATCCCAGCATCAAAAGTCTTTTCAGTGCAGTCAAAAGAAGAGCAAGAACCTCCAATTTTGCAGCCCGAAGTAGAAATCCCCTCCCTAAAACAGAGTCTGTCAGGACAGCCTTTTCCTAAAAAGAGAGGGAGGCCTAAACGACAGATCAGGTCATCCATTAAAATGAAGCCACCCATTCTTTCTGTGGCTCCTTTCGTTGGAACAGATAACTCGAGCAAGATGGAGTCTGAAAGCGACCAACATCGGAGTGGGGATTTCTTTGAGAGAAAGGACCAGCTCCGAGGGCCAGAAGAAGTCCAAAAACCCACTATTTGTAGCATGAGCGATTTGGAAGTAGACTCAGACAGAAAAGTTGCCAAGAGAAATAATGGACAGTTAATGAAAACAATTATTCGAAAAATAAATAAAATGAAAACTCTGAAGCGAAAGAAACTTTTGAATCAGATTCTGTCTAGTACAGTGGAACCAAATAACAAAGGGAAAGTGCAATCCAAGCTCCACAACACAGTGTCAACTCTTGCTGCCACGTTTGGTTCAAAATTAGGCCAGCAAATAAATGTCAGCAAGAAAGGAACAATCTATATAGGAAAAAGGAGAGGAAGGAAACCCAAAGCTGTCCTGAATGGTATTTTAACGAGCAGTTCTGCCGGTTTGACGGTTCTCGAGAAGTCTGCTCAGCAAGGCCCTGGCACCTCGCTAGGACAGGTACTTCCCCATCTGCTGCCCTCAGCAGCGAACAGCGCCGAGATCCTCCCGTCCCCAGTTTGCTCCCAGGCGTCTGCGGTGAGCGGGGGACAGAGCCCTGTCAGCAGCGACGCCGGGTTCATCGAGCCCAGCGCGGTCCCGTATCTGCACATTCACTCCAGACCAGGAGGCGTTGTTCAGACCCTTGCGATGAAGAAGGCTGCCAAGGGAAGGAGGAGGTTATCTCCACCCACGCTGCTGCCAAACTCTCCCTCTCACCTGAGCGAGCTGACCTCGCTGAAAGAGGCCACTCCTTCCCCTGTGAGCGAGTCTCACAGCGATGAGACCATTCCCAGCGACAGCGGCATAGGAACAGATAACAACAGCACTTCGGATCGAGCGGAGAAGTTTTGTGGGCAAAAGAAGAAAAGGCATTCGTTTGATCACGTTTCCCTTATTCCACCCGAAACTTCCACCATTTTAAGTAATCTGAAAGAAAAGCATAAACACAAGTGTAAGCGCCGCAGTCACGATTACCTTAGTTACGACAAGATGAAGAGACAGAAGCGAAAACGGAAAAAGAAGTATCCTCAGCTTCGAGGTAGGCAGGACCCAGACTTCCTCGCTGAGTTAGAGGAGTTAATAAGTCGATTGAGTGAAATTAGAATAACCCACAGAAGTCACCATTTTATACCTCGAGATTTACTGCCTACCATTTTTAGGATAAATTTCAATAGTTTCTATACCCATCCTACTTTTCCTATAGATCCTTTGCACTACATTAGGAAACCTGACTTAAAGAAGAAGAGAGGCAGGCCTCCAAAAATGCGGGAGGCGATGGCAGAAATGCCCTTTATGCATAGCCTCAGCTTTCCTCTCTCCAGCACCGGGTTCTACCCCTCTTACGGCATGCCTTACTCTCCTTCTCCCCTCGCAGCTGCTCCCATAGGCTTAGGTTATTACGGGAGGTACCCCCCAGCTCTTTATCCTCCTCCACCTTCTCCTTCTTTCACTACCCCTCTGCCACCACCTTCCTACATGCACACGGGCCATTTGCTTCTCAACCCCACCAAATACCACAAGAAGAAGCATAAACTCTTACGCCAGGAGGCTTTCCTCACGACAAGCAGGACCCCGCTCTTGTCGATGAGCACGTACCCCAGCGTTCCACCGGAGATGGCTTACGGCTGGATGCTGGAGCACAAGCATAGGCATCGCCATAAACACAGAGAACACCGTTCCTCTGAGCAGCCGCAGGTTTCCATGGACACTATAACAGCTAACAGCTCGTCCAGAACCGTGCTGGAGTCCTTGAAGCGCTACCGATTTGGGAAGGAGGCTGTAGGGGAGAGGTACAAGCATAAAGAAAAGCACAGATGTCACATGTCCTGTCCGCACCTGTCACCTTCAAAGGGTTTGCTGGGCAGAGACGAGCAGTGGGTCAGGAGAGAGCCTTCGGAGCCCAATTCGTTGGCACTGGGATTGCAGACCCCGCTGCAGATAGACTGCTCAGAAAACGCCCCCGCTCTGTCGCTGGGGGGATTCACTCCAAGCTCTGAGCCAGCCAGCAACGACGAACACACAAACCTTTTCACAAGTGCAATAGGCAGCTGCAGAGTCACAAACTCTACCAGCACCAATGGACGTAAAAAGTTAACTGACAGCCCCGGCCTCTTCAGTGCACAAGACACTTCCTTAAATCGGCCTCTCAGAAAGGAGCCGTTGCCTTCTATTGAAAAGGCTCTGCAGCCGCTGTCAGGTAAGGGCGTCCGTGCGTACTTTCCTGTGAGTCTTGCTGGTTTGTGTTGTACCCAACACCTGAGAGAAAAGGAGGGCGAGTACGGCTTCGCCTTTGCAGAAATCCTTCTGTGCTGGATTTCAGTATTCGTCTTGCTTTTGCTCTGGGGTGCCTGTTCTGTGCTGCGTTTGGTACAGACGAACGTAGTGTCTCCTCGGGAGCTGCTGCGGGATTGCGGAGGTGCCTCTTCCCGACGGATTTGCCTTGCTTGCTTACAGCAGTATATGAGGTTATGCTGAGGATGCTTTCTTATGAAAGGGTCTGTTATTTTTCCTTATAATTTTAACTTTTCGGAGAAGTGAGTTAAAATTTCTCATTAGTTTTGATTCTTTAAACTGGTACTACTACTGTGAATAACATTTCTGCTTAAGAAAATGTTTCCTTTTTGTTTTGTAACTCCATTTTTAGTTATTTTGATAATCCCTACTATAGCTCTTGATCCCTGGCTGGAGGCCCCTCGGTACCTCGGAGCAGTTGCTCGATGGTGCTGGCAATGCCTGAGACGAAGCCTTGTGGGGACTGCTTTATTCAGAGTTGGGAAACTCGTCTTACAGAGCCTCCAGCAAAACTGCAGCAGGGCTAGCTGAGAGCATACACACAGCAAAGGGCAGGGATGCTGTCAGGGGGTGCTGTTTAAGGAAAGGACCTTTGAAACCGTGAACTTTGTCATTTGCATAATAAAGGAAAAAAATCTAATGTGAAATTTAGGACTTGAAGAAACTACACCAAAAGTCACTTTCCCTGCTGGTTAAGTGTAACGTCGTGCTGTACTCTGTTATTACAGACACCTGTGGGAATAATTTTCACATTGTAGCCACTTTTCTCTTAATTGCCATGGACGGGTTAGCGTGACCACATAACAAATACAACCTGCAGAAGACGAAATGGTGGCTTCTGCTCTTATGTGCTCGCTTCTGATGTGTAAAGGAAGCCTGATAGCTTCTCCTCTCTCCCTGCAGTACTTGCCTACGCTCTCCCTTGAAATTTAAACCATTTGTCCAAAAACACTTGTGACTAACATTTCACAGACCAAGAGCCGAGCAAACACCCAGCTACCCATAGTGAATAACGGTGTCCTCGCGCTCGTCTTCCCGTTTCCTGTGACATCCCCGTTATGATGCCTCCTGCGCCTCCCTGCTCTGACTACCTGTGGATGGAAGAGGTTTTTCTCTTAGTTTAGTTAGGCATTAGTTAGGTACATCAAAGATTATTTCTTAAACCAGATGCCATTTAGGTGTGTGGTGCAGGAAACACTGGACAAGAGCAGTCAGAGGCAGCATCAGGGAGTGCCTTCCAAAGTTGTTCTGTATGATCCATAGGGGATGTTCACGATATTTTATTTCTAAGTATCCCGTATGGAAAGCACGCTTCCTTTCCTTTCCATAGACTTGACCGTAACCCTCGCCTGGTTGCGTTAACTGACAGTGCCTGCGGCGCTGGCTGATGCTGGGTGTTCTCAGAGGTCGCCTGTGCCCACCTCGCGTCGGAAGCGTGCGTGTTTTGGCAGACGGGGCGCTGGTGGAGGCCGGTGTCCCCCGGAAGACAGGGCTGGGGGTTGCGGTCTGCGTTCCCGCGGTTACGGGTGCGCGGTGGCGCCGGTGGGGGCCG
>NW_010169219.1:0-905 GCF_000695765.1 Mesitornis unicolor
CCTCGGAGCAGAAGGTGGCCGTGGTGGCCGTGGACGACTGCGACCCCGCCATGGCCTTGCGCTTTGGGGCCCGCCTGGGCAACTACTCCTGTGCGGCACAGGGCACCCAGGCCGGCAGCAAGAAGTGAGGGGGGTCCTTGGGGTCTGCATGGGTGGGGGGTCTTGGGGTCCCTTAGGGCCCCCATGGGGTGAAGACGGGGGAAGGTCCCTTGGGATCTGCATGGGTCAGGGAGTTGGAGAATGGGGTCCCTTGGGGTCCCCAGAGGTGGAGGGGTCTCTTGAGGTGCTATGGAGTTGAGGGGTGGGGGGAAGGTCCCTTGGGGTCACCGTGGCTGGGAGAGTTCCTAGGGGTCCCCATGGGTGACAGTGGGTCCTTTGGGTGTCTGTTAGAGGTCCCTTGGGGTCCCTATGGGTTGGGAGGTGAGTGGGGGGTCTCTTAGGGATCCCTAGGGGCTCCTGTGGACAGGGGTCTGGTGGGAGTCCCTTGGGGGCCCCATGGGTGGGGGAGTCCCTTAGGGGTTCCTCAGCATCCCCATGGGCAGGGAGTCCCTTGGGGGTCCCTATGGATGTCAGTGGGTCCCTTGGGGTCACTTGGAGGTCCCTCGTGTCCCTGTGGGTGGGGGTCCCTCGGAGTCACCATAGGTGAGGAGTCCCTAGGAGGTCCCTTGGGATCCCCATGGGTGAGAGGGTCCCTTGGGATCCCCATAGATGGGGGTCCCCATAGGTGGGGAGTCCCTAGGAGATCCCTTGGGGTCCCCATAGGTGAGTGGTCCCTTGGGGTCTCTTGCAGTCCCCATGGCTTGGGAGGTGAATGGGAGGTCCCTTGGGGGTCCCTCGGGATCCCCATGCGTGGGGGTCCCTCGGATGTCCCTGGTGTCCTCATGGGTGCCATTGGGTGCCGCAGG
>NW_010169220.1:0-523 GCF_000695765.1 Mesitornis unicolor
TAAAAAATAAATTAAAATTTAAAAAGCCAAGAGTGAGCCACAGGCTAGGAAGGAGCCTAGGGTACAGGACTTCCTTGGCTTCCCAGCCAGATCTATGTTTAACATCAGGCAGTCTCTGGATCTATGTGTTTGGCAGCTGACTTAACACTACACATAAAGCAACTTAAGAGGAGGCCCATGTAAAACACTGTTGTCTTTAAAAAAGGGAACTGGAAACTTGCACGCAGGTCCCTTTGCAAAATGAACAATTCTTTCTGAGACGTGAAAATAGAAAGGGGGGGAAAAAAAGCAATGAGAGAAAGTAGGGAATGGGTAGGCTTTTCCATTCATGCTTTTGATGGGATTCCCTGGGGTTCTGCCTCTATGAAGAGGCTCATAACAAGGCATTAAAGCTGTCCCAGAGCACAGGCAGCCTTGCTTTCCTGTCAATCGTGCGCTAACGCTACATCGCCACAGCAGCATCACCTCTGCACAGCAGGATTCGGCATCGGGAAAGGCAACTCAGACGCAGTGCTGCTGAATG
>NW_010169220.1:554-5746 GCF_000695765.1 Mesitornis unicolor
GAGCACGGAGGAAGCGTTGTTGGGGGGCAGTAGTGAAGGAAAGGCTCAGCCACCATCCAGAAAGGACTGTTGGGAAGTAGCATCCATTAATGAAAATTCTCCATGGATGACACAGCCAGGGACGATAGCCCGAGAGTAAGGAAGTGCTTAGGTTACATCACTAGAAAAAGGTTCTCAGCTAAAAGCAGCCCAGACACAGTACAGCCCTAAGGGACATGCTCATTTGTTGTGAGCACACAGTCCTGTGTACACTAGTTACAACATTATGGGAAGACAGTAACAGAAAATCCCGCAGACACTGTGGGAGTGATAACCCAAGAGGTCTCTTCTGGGCCTTATTTTCTAAAATCATTCATCATTCATCACCCCTCTCCTCATCTCTACCCAGCAGAAAACACATGAATATAGTACTATACAAGACATGGCTGAGCACTGCTGTAACAGAACAGAGGAGAGATCCATCTTCTTACAGTATCCCAGGAGCCATTAGCTTGAGAAGAACATGCCAGGGAAAAAGCCAAACCATTTTATTTAGGTTATCTAACCCTTCTCCCATGTTCCTCCTTTCTTGAGGATTCTCTCAGCTTTGAAATGCTTAAAAGACAGAAATAGCAGCAGCGTGCAAATTCCTAGAGGGGATCTCTGGAAATTAGCAAAAGATAGCAGCTGGAAACGCTGGAAACGCTCTAATATGAACAAACGTGAGAGTAAACAAAAGGAATTTTAAAAAACACTTTTTTTACCTCCACACTGACGCAACCAAAGAAACAGGAAGATGACTCTTAGATTAGAGGCCATGACGGGGGTCAAAGGCTGAAAGAAAGCAACCAGACACGAAGATCCAAAAGGCAAAAGAGAGGGGGGTTTGTCAGGTATTTCCACACGTGGGCGGCTGTTGATCCCCTCCCGTCTGCAAAAGCACAGGCGGGATGGGCACACGCTGCTTTGGGCAAGCTGTTCCTGGCCGACGCAGGCTCTTCTGCTTTTCGGGCAGACTCCTCCCTGCACCAGGGCTCATTTCTCCGTGCTATTACGCACCTACCAGCAAGTGTCCAAGGATTAAACCAGAAGCTCTTTAACACACAGAGAGCTTTGTCTCCTGGTCACCGTAAAATATCACACGCAGTTAAAGCAAACTTTTTCACCTTCCACAGTGACCAAAGCCCCACACTGGAATATGGAAAAACATGTGCTTTGACTGATGCAGATTGAAGCCATTTGAAGTGAATGTGGTCAAATTCAGGGAAGGATTCAACTGACTCTGGAGCACCGGACAAGTTTAAAAATGGCACAGTGGGATTTTTACTGTAATTTTGCATGGATTTGTTTACACAGTTGTTTTGGAACAGCTACTCCTGATTATCTCACTGCATGGGCCATCCAGGTTTTTTAATAAGGGCACATTACTTCAAATTCTCTTAACTGAGTGCGTTGTTCATATGGGGAAGCTATGGAGCAGTGCCACAGGGTGTAGGTTCAGGGCAGAGTAGCACCTTCAAACTCCTTCTGTATGTGAACACTCAAGTGTGGTATCATCTGTTTTGCCTTCAACATGGAAAATAAGTACCCATACCAACAGTCAATACAGAGGAACAGCTCCACTTTCCTCTGGACTACACAAAACTTCCCTCGGCAGCCGACACCTCCACTGGGTCACTTCAGAGGTAGGCACTCGTATTTCCAGAAGTGACAACAACCAGACAGCGGATTTATCCCTAACAGCTGGGATGTTGCAGGTCCACATGATGCTGGCTCTGAATCAGCTTCACAATGCAGGCAAGCCTTCAGAAATCTATTGTCGGGAAATCTAATGAGAGCCCTTTGAAGAAGAAAACCCTCTCTTTGTGGGAGGATCCTGCTGCCTGTACTCATGAAGTGTCTTTGATTTCAACGAAAGCTTGTTTTCAGCTGAGACATCTGCAATGCAACAGCTGAGCAGTGTCTGACTCAAAAAAAACCCTGGTATCTAAGAGGTCTTCACTTCTCTCTAGGCAGCTTCCTCCTTTCGCACTTCTTGAGAGACGTTCGCACTGTCCACAAGGAAGCACTTTGCTGCAATTTGAAGGGTGCCCACTCACATGGGGTGCTGTGCCACGGAGACTTGGGGGGAATGGCCGTGAAGGGAAAGATCTACAAAGGTAGATGAGCCTGTGAACTGTGCATCGTCAAACCCACTCTCTATCAGTTGTTGTATCCCTCCAGACTTTGTAGGAGTGAGATTTGCTCCAAAGCAACCTTTGGTTTACAGCATTTTTCCTCCTGCTCAGCCTGTGACAGGTCCTCAGGAGGAAGGGGTCTTGACACAGTGGGGGGTATGCAGCTGTGGCCGCTGCAGCCCCCTGAGCCCAGGGACGGCTCCAGTACCTTGCTGAGAGCCCTGACAGATGGGGAGAGGAGCAAGTGGCTTTGTGTGGCTCTGCGAGGCTGGTGCAGCAGCTGCACTCCTCCAGGGAAGGTTTAGCTCAGATTAGCCAAAACCAACTCCTCTCCCCAAGACACGCTGACACGAGCTGCGCGGGGCTGGTCTCAGCTGGAAACCGCTCCTCGCAGGTCTTAACGCTGAGCAGCAAGGACAATCAAGAGCGGTAACAAGACACTTGGGGCCCACTTGGTATTTCAGATATGTAGGCACAGATCAGGTAGCTGTGGCTCTGGGGGGCTGCAGGGTCACAACGGCGCTCGGCAGCATTTCTCAGGCCTGAACAGCATCGTAAGGTAGTTGGGCAGGGAGGGAGAAGGGGGCAAGGGCTGACTTACCCTCCTGTGGAAGAACTCTGCTGAACAGGGAGGGCTTCCTCAGCTCTTATATCATGCTCATCCCCATGGCAGCACGCAGCTTTGCAATTTCCAGCATTGATGTATTTCTAGAGGACAGAACATGCTGCTCCTGTCAGCAATGTGTTTTAACTGTTATCAGCATTTATCTGCTTCAGGAATTCAGAGCGATAAGTGGATTAAGTGCGGTAGGTTTGTAGGGCTGCTAGGTCAACATCGTCCTTCTGTCCTTTCCCTTCTCTTCCTATAAACAACCCTGCTGCCACTCTAAATGCCAAGTCCTAGAAATATCGCTGTCTGGAATGTTTAAAAAAAAAAACATATAGATCTAGCATTTCAAAAGAGATCACACGTAAGACTCAGCTGTGGGATTAGAGGCACGGCCAGGCCAGAAATACATTCACTGCTGGAATTTGCTATGGTAGGGCTCGCTGAAAAGAAATGGCTTTGAAACGACTACCCAGCAGCTATTAACTGCGAGACAGGATGACATTCTGTTCCTTAGAGCCTAAAGGGAGCCTGAATCCTTGAATGTTAAATTCTAATTCAATTTGGTCTGGGGATTCTGGACTGGGTTTTAACCCTGGAGACATAAATGGGAGGAAGATGAGGAAAAGCTGGAGAGCTGTGTGTGTTTCTATTACCAGCCCGTAGCAGGGTTGAACTGATCCCCCTGAAACTTAGCTGGAGCTAACCAGGATACCTGTGCCAAAGGAAGAAAATTACAAAGCTCCAAAGGAATAGGTCATTGTATGACCTCCACTCATGCATTATACAGTACACTGCTGCGTGTGAGCTGGTCCCTGCAGCATGAGGAGGAGGAACTGCCTGCCCAGCTGTAGCCCCACCACAGCACAGACTGGCCAGAATCTGTGTGGCTTGGTCCTTCCTTTGATGCAGCAAACACCGATCACTTCCCGAGACTAAATACAGGACTGGGCTAGATGCTAGCAACAGTTTCTGCATGTAGCTGGAACGCAGCCATTAATTTCACTCAAGCACTGTTAAAAGCCCAGGACAGTGGCCAGCATTCCCAACCATGAGGAAAAGCACGTTGTTCTGGCGTGCGTGAACAAGTCTGGGCAAGTGCTGAACCTACCAGAATTGCCTGTTCGCAGCTGCGTCCAATGTACACCCACAAGTGAAGGCGCGCACACACACGTGCCCACACATGCCCCCACAGCCAACTCCAGGGAAAGCGTTTATTCAAACAAAAAGGCTGCTGCTAGCCAAGGCAAAAGCAATGCTGCAGAGACCACAACAAAGCCTCTTTATTGCTGAAGCGTTTAACACCACAACCATCCAAAAGAGAAACACCGCTTGGCGCAGAGAAGAGCTGCAGCAACTCAACAAGCCTGATTGCAGAGAGCGCTTCAGAGCATCCCCCAGCACGGCAGCTCCGGATTTGCTGCCTTGTCAGAGACTAGCTCAATCCCCCATCGCTGGAAAGCCAGCCAGCGGCAACGCACGCACCTCTGAGGATTCGCAATCTCTTTGACTCCTCTAACCCCAGCCTCCGCAGCGTGCAGTTTCCCTCTGTCTGGCGGCGGGAGCGATAGGAAAGCCAGCGTGAGCGCGGGGCCGTACCTCTGCCAGCATTTTTACCACTGTTGTGTGTCGAGTGCCTCTCAGCAGGGCTGGATGATGCCGAGGTAAAAGCTGCCAATGCTCTCGCTACGTTCCTACCCGTTGAACGGCTCTAGGGAAGAGAACAATCAGCGACTCGAGGGGAAACCAGAAAAAGAAAGGTGTTGACGCTACCGTGGGGAAGGGAGGGGGGCGCTTCTATAATTCCTTTTCACCGGCAAAATGAGCCTGCCTCAGAAATCACCTCACTTCTGCTCTTTTTCTGTTCATCTGCTGGAAAGATTCCCAGGGATGAAATTATCATCACACGCCTGACACGCTCTTGGGGGCTGACACTGCGTGGCTGCGCCCCAACCTCGCAGCATTCCCTATGGCTCCCCCTCACAAAAACTATGGCCCCCCTTCACAGGCTCTCTCTCACAGCCTGTGTGGCAAGCCAGGGCGAGCGGGACTTCGTCTGGAAGGACTCCTTTGCTCTCTCAGGCTGACACCTTCCAGAAGAACATCCACCTGGGGCTGAAGTTGCTCTGCTGACAGCTCAGTGGGCCACGTTTCGTCCACTCGTGCAAAGGAGGAGTAAAGCTTCCCCCAGGCAGCTCACCTGCCCCGGGAGGGACAGCAAAGCCACCTCGGCTAAGGCAGGTGGCCCGGGGGGGGGGGCGGGGGCCGAGGGGCGGTGGCCGTTGCCCGCCAACCCGCGCCCTCTCCCACAAGATGGCGCCGTCGCCCCAGCCGCGCTGCCGCCGTCCCCCTTCCAGTGGACTAGGGGTCCGCCCTGGCCTTGGCCCCAAGTCCTCCCCGGTAGAGTCCCCCGGCGGGGGGGCTGCGGC
>NW_010169220.1:5822-13716 GCF_000695765.1 Mesitornis unicolor
GTCTGCAGCTCGGGGTTACGGCACCTGCGTTTCGGCTCAGGGGAAAGGCAGATGCGCTGCCGGGCTCGTACGGGTCGCTCAGGAGATGAGGTGTGCGACAACCCTGGGCTGTCCCGGCCCCGACCTCCCTCTCCCTCCCTTCCGCCGCCACGGTCCCAGGTCACCGGAGGAGCTGCTGTGTTTCACGCCTGGTACCGTTCGGCAGCTCCTCTGCTCAGCAGCACCGCCGCTGTCACCCCAGAGAAAATGAGCACAACTAGGATCCATTTAAGGCAAAATTAATGTTAATTGACTGTAATCAACAACTCGAAGAACAACATTTACTCAGCAAGCTGCAGAGACTGCAGTAGAGGTTTGCCCATTAGGTGGGAGCAAGCAAGAGACAGGGATGCAGAAAAGGGAAATAAACCTCGTTGCAGGCTCTGGCTGATGCATGGCCCTGCTGCAATGGATGTCAGCCATCCCCCTGCCCTCCTTGCCCCCCTGTGCTGCCAGAGGTCACTGCCCCTGCAGCAACCCAGGCCTGGCACCCTCTGACCCCACTGCCAGCAGCTCCCCTCACAGCCCCAGCTTGCAGCCACCTCCAGCGGTGGTGGCTGAGTCACCTCTGCAGAGCCCTTCTGGGGACTGTGGCCCCCAGCCAAGAGGGTGAAGTGTGGGGAGCTGTGGGCAGTGTTGCCTCCAGCGCCTGGCACTGTCTGCCCCAGCTGCTTGCAAGCCGTCCCTCCTACGCCTGGAAACTCCTGCCAGCACTGGTGAGGAGTGCAGTTTTATTATGAATGATACTTCTCGGCTTGCAGAGGCCTCCTGGCACTGCGTATGGGCCCCTGGTTGGGCTTTTGCTGCAGCAGGTGAGGAAGCAGAGATTATCTGTACACCAGTTTTTCCTGGGAAAGCTTTTTACATACTTTCCATGACCAGCAAAGCCCAGGCACCTATTTCATGCCACTCATCGGTGATGCTGCCCTAGTCAATTCTCTGGTGATGGTGTTTAGCTTGCTGTGGTTGCCTCAACAGGAGCAGGCTCAAATCAGTGCCTCCACAAACAGCAGCAGACTTGCTGCTACACCCTGAGGGCATGCAGCTGCTGTGAGCAGCCCCTGCAGCAGCCTTGCTGGCCCCTGTGGGAGTACACAGCCCTCCCACGGCCACAGGATGTGTCACCAGCCCCGAAGTGCCACTGCCTGGCCAGCTCAAACTTTCTCACATTAGCAGCAAAAATGCTGGGGGTGGGATGGTGGCCCAGAGCAGGGCACGCTGCTGACAGCTCCCAGCCATGCTCTTTTAAAACAGGAGCCCCGGACCCCTCTCCTCACCAGCTGCGTGCCTTGGAGCATGCGCATCATGCCCTGAAATCCTCCTGAGTGAAGGTCTGCGCATCCTCTCTGTAAGGGGCCAAGGGTGGGGGGCAGGCAGGTTTGGCAGGGGCTGGGCCCTTGTGCGGGGCAGACACAGGGAGGATCATGTTGGACAAGGCGGCAGCGGTTGTGAGGGGGCTGCAGGACTGGTCCCTGCCAGTGCCGGCCTTGCCAGATGGCCCTTCTGGCCTCATCTGCACAGGAAAGCTGCTCTGGCCCCAGCAAGTTGCTACTTCGAGCCAGGCAGCTGTGCCAGCCCCAGCTCCCCGCACCTTGGCAGGGAGCAGCTTCTGACCACTCCCTGCCAGTACCCAGGCCTGCCCCATGGCTTCCCCAAAATCCCAGCTTCTTCCCCCCCACGTTTGTTCAAGGAGACCTTGTGCTCCCCTGTGCCCAGGGGACAGCTCATTCGCTCCCCTGTTCCTGCCTTCGCCTATTTCTGTGGGTTTTTTTCTTCTTTCCTTTCAATGTCTTCCCTACTATTTTTTTTTCTAGCTTTGGCCTGCAGCAGCTTTCAAGCTCAGAGTGTTGGGGGGCTCGACCTTCGTCACAGCAACAGCAGCCTCAGGAACAAGCATGGCCCCCGCAGCAGACACATGCATGCAGTTGCACCCCCCTTTCGAATGGCACAGCTTTTCTCGTGCACACCAGGCGTGTGCCAGCTCCTGGGAGGAAGACTGGAAAGGGATTAAGTAGCTAAATATCTTGCTGGCAAGTTAATATTGCCCTTTTTTTTCTTATTAATTCCTCAACTTTGCTTTAATCGTGAAGTGTGGAGAATACACAGGCTGATACAGCTGTTATAGCACACTCTCCTAGGGTGCAAAAACATATTTTCACCACCAGACCCTCTTCTGGCTATCCAAACTAAATAAAGCATCCTGGCAAAAGCATTTGCTGGAAGAAGTGCCTCTCTGCTAGGATTTCTGCCAATATAGAAATGTGTTTAGTTCTGTCTTCCCTCCTCACCCCCCGATTTCCCGCCTGCCGTCTACATCCCTGGCTGACAGGACCGCGGGACAAGGATCTGTACTTTTGGCCTCATGCGAGAGGATCATCATTGGGTTTTCTTTTTCAGACCCTTGCAGAGCACTGCTGAGCCTGCTGGGAGCAGCCAAGGCAGCTGTGGGGTAGGAGGAGACCTGGGAGGGTTTTTCTGAACCTCTCTGTGGGACTGGAGGTTGGGAACTGAGCTTGAACCCACTCCAAACCCTCCAGTGGAAGAGGTCTCCCCTGCCTGGAAAATAGTGTGATGGTAGATGTGAGTCAAATAGGGATGGGAAATGGGAAATGCAGAATACCCTGGAGTGCAAGAGGAAGCATCTCTTGTCTGCATAGACACGCAGCGAGAACAACTGCGTGGAGGTGAGACTGGGTGGATACCATAGCAGGGTTCAGACCCCTTCTCCTGTGGCTCAATGTATCTCCACTTGCTCTTTATATATGTGTATATATGTACGTATATACATGCACACACAAACATTTTATACCCATCTACTACTAGTTGCTGGTATTTCCATAATGCAGCCACCCTCAGTCCCCCCGTAGCCCAAGCAGCCATGCGAGGACCCTGTACCCATGGCTTCTCCTGCAGACCCCTCTCCCTGCTCTGCACACACAGGGGAGATCCTTCCCCACCCCAGTACTGCTTCCTTTATTCTCTCTGCCCAGCTGTTGTTGGTAAGTCTTTTTTGTAAATCTTTTCTAGGAACAGATAGAGATCGCAGTTACCCAGAACCCAAAAATGCAGACAGCTTGAAATGTGGTTAGACTCTGCCCTACTTTCATTGAGCTGCGAGCAAGGCTCTGCCAAGGTGCTCAGCTGAGAAGAGGAGAGAAGGAGAAAAGAGAAAGACCCATCTCAGCAAACTGCCCCTTCCTCTCACCTCGAGAAACAAGCCCAGCCCATGCACCCCAACCCTGCTGCATCTGTTCGAACCACACTGCCTCTCCTCCTGGTTTGCCAGGGACCTTCAGGGCATGGAGACACAAAGCCTGGGAGAGATGCTCTCCTGCACAGCAACACTCGACACAGGTGTAAGCACCTCCCCAATCTGAGAGAGGCACCAGGGTTTCGCCAAATCAGGGCCACAAGGACGACGATGCAAGGAGCGCTGCAGATTAGGAATGAGATGTGTCAGTAGAGTTTTTACTGTCCACACGCTTACTGACAGCTTTTCCCCATGCTAAGCTGTTCTGAGGACAGGGGATCTGCAGAAATGGAAGAGCCACCTGGTATTTCCCTCCTGTGAGAAATCCCCTCCCTGGGAAGTCCACACTGGGTTGCAGAGCTCCGTGGCAAGCACAGCTCCCTTGCACCGTGAGGCTCCTCCAATGGCAATGCTACCAGGAATCTGCTATGACCCGGAAACAGATACTGCTGAAAAAATGCCAGGTGGCCTTTTTCCTTCTCCTGGTGGTGCCACCCCACAAGACCAACCTACAGACAAGGTTTTCCCACTCCCATTTTGCCCGGGGTCTGATTCTGATAACCCTGGGCTTTTCTCACAAGCGCTGGTGGTGTTCAAAGGAGATGGGACTTGGGTGGGGAGAACAGTTTACAGACAATTAAGCTGTAAGCTTACCTCCAGCTCTGACTTTCTCCATAGTAAAGAATATTTGCTAAGTGGTTCCACCTATATTCCTCCAGCTTTGGAGCTGGACATAGCCAGACAAGCCACTTGCAGCTGCTAATATTTTAAGGGCGTTGCTTAACCCTGCTTGGAAGCACGTGTATCAAAGCACGGAGCAGAGCAGCAGAAGGGTATTTCTGGTGGTGCTCTCAGGAGTGGTATTTCAGGAAAAAGGTTTGCTGTCATCAAGACCATAAAGAGATGCTAAGGAAGGTATCATCTGAAAGATAATACAGCCCAAGTTCATTACACTATTTATTAACACCATTTACAGGGACTGACTTGAACAGCTTTGGAAGGAAGAATGAAAAAATGCCAGCAAACACATTACGTTCTCCTGCAAGAAGTTTTTTCATTGAAGAGCTTTGTTAGAAAGAATGATGAGAATGGTAATAATAAGGCACTATAATTATACCTGATCCTTCTATAATCTCTATCTCCGCAGAGTTCGGGAGCACTTTACTGCTATTATTGGATTTGAACAGTCCCATCTGGATAACATACGACTGATTTGTTTGCATGGCTTATTTTAGGTATTTCAGCACGTACATTAGAGCTGCCTTCGTATCTGGCTGATTCCCTGCACAGTCTGTAAGAACAGGAAAAGATCTTCACCTCCTGTTCTCTGCTGCCCCGCTCTCCCATCCCAATTCCTCTGAGAGCTCCTCACAGAAGTCCAAGAATAAAAGGGCCACCGAACAAGGGTTACATCTCAGTTCCAGGGATGCTGGGATGCTCCCACCGCAGCTCCCATTCACCATGGGGTCCAAACGAGGGAGCAGCTCCATCAGCATCAAGAACTTTGCTGGCCCCTTGCAGGAGCTCTTGGATGTGAAGCTGGGCACTCGCTACTTCACCCTGCCAGGGCTAGGAGAAAACAGACACAATTTGAAGTAATTCAGCCCACATTTAAAAATGTTATAAAAAATGAGATTTAAATAAAAAGAATAAAAGCATAATACAAAAACTATCATTTATGTACACTGAACTGTTTTCAGTCTGAAATTCACAGCAATGTCACTAGCTTACAATGCAGGGAACGTCCTTTTCAGACTGAATCCCCATAAAACTTAACAAGCATAAGTTGCCTAATTCTTTGTTGCCCTTACTGCTTTTTAAGGGATTTTTTTTTCCCTGTGAATTGGAGCATGGTCTTCTCCTGCATCTGTTCCACGTCCCATGTGGCCTCCTCAGCACTGGCAGGTGGGGTTTCCAGTGCCTGCCCACCCCCAACGCTGTGCAGACATTTTTGCTGAGGAGTTTAAAAAGACCTGCCTTAAGTTTTCCTCCAACTTCATTTTTGGACCATTATATTCTCTTAGATTCTTCAGAGCCGTCTTTGTCAATTTGTTTACTTCTGGTTTATTTCTAAAAGAAACTCCCAATGGACATAAGCTCTCAAGTCCCTTTAGAAAACGCTGTCTTGTCTGTAAGTGCTTTGTTTGTGATCCTCTCCAATCCTTTAGGCTATTGTTTATGAGCTGGAAGGCATCTGTGCTTGGGCTCATCATGCCGAATGCCAGCAATTCCCCCAGCATGATTTGCTGCACAAGCCAGTAGGAGCAGGGTTTGTTTTGATTACATTTAGTGTGGAAAACCCATGTTTGCTCACATCAGCCCAGCAAAACGAGGGGAGCCTAATCCAAAATCTTAGGAGGGGAACCACAATCTGGTCATTGATTTCAAGATGAGAACTCTGACGGCAAGGGTGGCGTCTTGGAAAAGCGGGTAGTCCAGGAGCCAAAAAATCTTCTTTTAAAAGTGTATGTGCATCACCTGCTCTGGGTTGGATGAATCCAACACAGATCTAGGAGGCTGCCAGTGCTGTACAGTGTTTTTTCAAAGCTGTGCAGCTCCTTTCTAACAGGAGGTTATTCAGGCTGCAACCCCCCGACATTTTCGCCTGTGCTGGTGCTTTGCCTCCAGGCATCGGATGGGTGTCCCCATTTTTCGGCTCATGAAAGCTGTTAGCACTGGAGGGCTGCTCCCGCTGGGGCTGCCAGCAAACCAGCTGCTAAGGCACATGACTGCATGCTGCACTGGGGGGGCTGTGCGGATCTGCCCCCTGCAGACACGCACTCTGCTTTGAGAGGCCCCAGCGTGGGTACCAGGAGCTCTGTGCTCAGCCCCTTGGCCTGGGCTGCACCCCGTGCTGCTGAGCCTGAGACTGAGCATAGGCTGCCTTCTTCCTGCACTCCTACCATAGCAGGGGTGTGCCAAATTTGTAACTGCACCTGGATCCCACCTCGCTCCTATTTCCCAACTCAGCTCCTCCAGAGGTGCTCCAGTTATCACCATTAATCCCTTTTTGTACCTACAAAGAGGTGTTAGCCTTGTCAGTGGACTATGGCAGGGACTTCTACAGCTTAAACTCTACATCACGCAAAGAAAAGTCTCCTTTTTATTTGAGTCTTGCACTTGAGCATTTCATCGGGTGCCTCCTTGATTTTTTAAGAAAACAGACTGACTTGGTCACCATGTCATTTAGGCTTCACAGATCTCTGCTGCAGACCTCAGCTGTCTCTTTTTTGGCTGGAGAGTCCCAGTCTCTGGAGCCAGCCCTTACGAGGGCAGCGTTTGGAAGTACTCTGCTTTGCCTGAATCAAAACCCCGGCTTCAGCAGCCCCAGCTGAGATCACACGGCAGCGGGAGCACACGGAGATCTCTGCAGGGAGGCACCGGGAGTCTCTGCCGCAGCTCCCTCTCCTTTGACACCCGCGGTCCCTTTGAATGCTGCCCTCGGTAGCCCTCCCTTTGCACCAGGCTGTGGCGCAGGGCAGGCAGAAAGCTCCAGTGCCTGCAGTTACTGCTTTACAGACGCCAGACATCTGAGGAACTGGTGCAAAATGAACTCAAGACACCACCATCACATTCCTCTATTGACAGCATTCTTGTAAATTAAGGTTTTTAACACGTTTTAAGGCTAACAATGCAGATACACATTTTGGGAAGGACAGCAGGGGAAGGATCCAAAAGTGAGACCCAGCTGTGTGTACACAGAAGGTTTTATTTTGAAGCTTGCCTGCCTAGGAGCAGCTCATTTCCAAACACTGAGGATACCCAAATGTTAGTAATTTTTTTTTTTAAATGTGTTTGCACAAACTTGTGGTTTTTGGTGAATCCTGGTCCATTGAGGCAGATTCCTAATGGCACACAGACCCTTATGTCAGAGGTAATCAAGTATTATTACAAGGGCTGCTGGCTGTGGGGCCCCTCCTGTGCACACACATGAGTACATATGGAAGTTATTAACAAATTTCAGCGAAGGATTTTGGGAAATTAACCCCTGGGGCCCCAGAGCGCTGCTAACAGACAGCTAGTCAGGAGCAGATGAAGAGCAGTTTCCTGCTGGATGCTTGCTGTGTGTTGGGACCAAAATCCAGGCTCTTCGCAGCCCAGTAAAGGAAGCCCCTCTCACAAGGATTAAACTTTTCAACTTCTCCTGTTAGGAAGAATGGTTGAAAAAAACCATCTGTGAGGCTGTGTAAGTTTCCTCTACAAACTGAAATGAGTCAGCTGGAGAAATGTATAACATAACATATAAAATGCAAACAATTTTCTTCTATTCCCCAAATGGTGCTCAAGAGGTTGTGAGGAAGTTTGTAATTTCTTTATAAGTCCCTTTAGGAGCCACCAAAAGAAATATTTGGATATGGGCCACCAGGAGCTGCCCCTACAGGACAGAGGGACGGGTTCAGGGGCAGGGTGATTAAAGTCAACATCTCCCACTCGTTAATGAAAGCAGCAGAACATCATTTGCAGTCACCCTGTGGAAGTAAACTCCTACTTTGCACATCTTTTCCTCAAGATTTGAAGGAAAAAGGTTTCCCTTCCAACGTCTGGGCAGAAAGCAAAGGAGGACTCTGTAACACCTCCTGCAGCCCATGCACTTTTCACATTCCT
>NW_010169220.1:13747-17891 GCF_000695765.1 Mesitornis unicolor
AAATTGGTTTCCTTTCTTGCATCATCCTGAACTGCCAAGTGACCTCTCCTCGGGAATAATGAGGATACTCACCCGTAATGTGCATTAAACTTCCATAATGGAGTAGTGCTTGGCAGCCATTCACTGCTTTGCATCCACAGATCTCAAATCAATTCGCTACAGCCCTGCACGGAATTGTCTGACTTGTAAGACGGAGATGAGCACTTGCTGTGCAATTAAAAAATATATAAATGAGCAAAATAAAGTAGGCTTTATTAAAAAAAACAACCCGTTTTCCTCCTCCCTTGGTGTGATTTTCCTAAAGCACAATCCTGGCCACAAACAGGGGTCTTCCACAGCCCCTGGCCATACAACCCAAGATGGTCGTTTTCGGCCAAATGAGCGCGGTTCACAGCCAGGTCAGAGCAATCTGGTTAGAAAGCTCTTCCCTTAGTGAGCTATAACTGCAGCCATAAAACAGAAGCATTCCTCTGCTCGGTTATAAACGTGGAAGAAATTAGCCCGCTCCTTCCACCCCCTCCCGGTTTCTAAAGGGAGGGCAGGAAGGCAGCCAAGGCGCCTCGGCGACAACACCCCACCAAAGCAGGGGCTTCACCCGAAAGCCAGGGCAGTCACAAAACAGAGGTGCCCAAAGCCACCCGAGATGCCAGAGCAGGTGCAGGAGCTACAGGGGACTTGCACTCTGCTGGAACAGTGGCACCTTGAAGAGGATTTAGGGTGAGTAATGGGATGGTGTCTGAGATCACACCAAATCCATGGCAAGCAGCAGCACCCAGAGCACACATGTGGCCTGAGAATGCTCCACGTGGCGTGGGGAAAGGAGGAGGGAAGTGGTTTTCCACCCACCAACATGCACAGCACCTGCAGTGACAGCACCACCCTGCCTCTGCCCCACCACCTCCTCCATGGCCAGTCCCACTTCCCTGCCCTATGAAAACACAGGACCAGAGCTGTTCAGGGGAAGGGACCACAGGAGGTCCCCTCTAGTCCAACCTGGGGCTCGCACCAGAGCAAGCTCCGAGGTCATACCAGCTTGCTCCAGGCTTGAAAATGTCCAAGTGTGTAGACCATACAACCTCTCTGAGCAACCTATGTCCTGTTTGGACTACCTGCAAGGGAAGAAGGGTCTCCTTACAGCCAGCCTTGACTTGTTTCTCCTACATCCGCTGTGTCTCATTCTCTCACCACTCACCACTGTGGTGACCCTGGCTCCTATCTTACCCTCTCGTGGATACAGGCAGGCTGCTGCTAGGTCCTTCCAAAGCCGAGTATCTCCTCTCCAAGCTGAACCAGCCCAGCTCCCTTAGCCTCTTCTTACAGAGCAAGTGCTGCGGCCCCCTGAGCTTCCTGGGGTCAGCTCCTCCTCCCACTCACACTCCAATTTACTGCATTGTTGTTGCATCAGGGAGCCCAGAAGTGGATCCAGTATTCTAATTGGGGTCCAAAGAGTGATGAGTACAGGGAGGTGATCACTTTCCTCGCCTGCTGTTAATGCAGCCCAGGATGCTGCTGGCCTTTGCTGCCAGGCACCCTGCAGGATTCAGCTTTGCATCTGCCAAGACCCCCAGGTCCTTGCCCCAGTTCCAGTGGCTGGACAGGGCTGCTTCAAGGGCTGGAGATACCAACAACCCTGAATGAGAAGGGGTGTGTGGGTGTGTATGAAGTGATGCACAGGGCTGTCCTGTCAGGGTGGGTGCAATGCCAGACCCCCTTGTGATGCTGCCTAACGCGGGGCACCCCAGCCCTCCCCTAGGGCATCACAGCCTGACTCAGGCACCCAAGGGCTCCAATTCACTACCTCTAATGGACCCAGCGATGATGATGGATGCAATTACCTGCTTAGCTTTTCACCCTGGCACTGCAGGAGATTACAGCACACACCACCATATCCATGTCAGCCGCCACAGCGTGCACAAACCCTGTCATGGCCAATGATCCCAGATCATGCTTTTGTGCTGGGCTAAGCCGCTTGCCCCTGGCCTCCCTGAGACCGACACGAGCAGGCAGCAGGGAGAAGATGGCCACTTCTCTGGCACTTATTTAACCACCTTGGTTCATAAGCCAGTGCCCTGAGACAGGAGGCCAGGCACCTTGCCATCAGCAGAGTAACAGAGCCCTCCAGAGAGTAATTCAGAGCATCCACGTTGGGCCCATATCTCTCTCCCTGTGCTGACCGCACACTTTGGCTCCTCAGATAAGACACCTGCAGCCAAAAGAGTACATTCAGAGCAATCTCTCTCCACATTTGGCTTTCTTCCCCTGTACAGGTCTGAGGGGAAGTCAGCACGAACACAGCAGGCTGCCTGCATCCTGCTGCCTGGATCCTTGGCGGGGTGCAGAACAGTTTGGTTCAAATTTTGCATTATCTGAATTTCTCCATTCATGTAGCTGTTTTTAGTCACTTATTTCGAAACCACCATACCTGCCTGCACCCCTGACACGAACCATAACCCCATTTAAGCCAGCTCTGCTCCACTCATTTGTACTCATCCTCACCAGTTTGAGTTCACTAATGCTGTGCCCTGTTCTGGGATCCTGAATTATTCATGTTTCTTTCCACCACTCAGTACAAATTTTAAGGTACTAAAAATATTTCTGAAAATCTCACCCCTACATTTTTGGGAAGTAGCTTATGTTTAGAAAATTCTTTGCTTGATTACACTGTAAGATGAATTAAGTTTACTGTTCCCAACCAGGACCATTCATTTATGTTCTGCTTTAGGTCTTACAAGAAATTCACTTGTTATGTTTCACTTTGATCACCATGTCTCAGCACTAAACAAATGGGGTTTCCAACCCTGCAAGGGAATGAAAATACCGCCATATATTTATTAACTTTTTAAAAATAAGTATAAAACCATGTTTATTAAAATTTTTTAAAGACATAAAAAAAATCTTTGCCTTTTTCAGGCAAAACCAAAATGTCTTTTTACACTCTGTAGGTGGCAGCAGCATACTATCAGATGAGCATAAGAAAAGGCACTGGATCCCACCTCTTCACACCCTCCCAGGGCACACCTGATTCCCCAAACCAGGGTTACCTCCGCAGGAGCACCATGCCCTTAGTATAATGTAACTCATCTGCACTCCCAAAAAATCTGTTCAAATAAAGTAAGACAAAAGCCAGTGGAGCTGCACATATCGTACGTGGCTGCAATGGTTTCCCTCCGGTGCAGACGTTGGCCCAGATGAAGCATCAGGAATTGCATTTGTCCTGCGAGGGGAAAAACGTGCTCTCGCTCCGCTGCAGCTATGTGGGAATTTGGTGGGCACAGGAGTAGCCCACTGGTGCCTGAGCTGTGCTGCTGTGGGACTGGGCTCATTGTATCACTTCACGTGGGCAGATTTGTAGCAGAAACCAGCTCAGGCACTTCTGGATAGAGGGAAACACGGGGCTGACCTGGGAGGACAAGCAACTCGCCTTCTCCTCAACCTTTTAAGTTACAAATGGACCAAAGACCGGGACTTGGTGGGGGAGGAAATCTCTGCTCTTCAGCTTGGCTTTATCCCAGGTGTCTCTGGGGAAGGCCACACACGCCATGCATGTGTGAGGACACTGCTGTCACAGCCAGCGGGCTCAAGCCCTGCTCCCCCCTGCCCTCCCACCCTCCTCTCCCCGCAGCCAGTCCAGCCCCACCGGTACAGTCACGAAACAGGCACCTCCACAGGCACCTCCCTTCGTCTCCCATGCACACAGCATCATCTCCCACCCCAGGATGGAGAGGGACTGGGGACAATGCTCCCTTCCAACCCTCCCCTTCTGCCCAGGGGTAAGACCGCCTCCTCCCTGGGGTGCACACCCGAGGAGCCCCCCAGCCCCGCTCTGTCCCCCGATTCGGCACTGGCAGGCAGGCTCCGGGAGCACAGTTCTCGCAGTGTGGGCACTGCCCGGCGGCTCCGGCACAGGGGCTCGGAGAAGACCAGGGGGGTTCCCCCCATCTCATCAAAGTGCAAGGGGTTGTTCCGGGTCCCTGCCACCACCAGCTCCAGCAGCCGGACCACGCAGTCTGAAAACCAGTTCTTCAGGCGGAAATAGCCCTCCTGGAAGGAGATCCGAAGGCTGACGGGCCCTGTTGGCATCCGCACGCTCAGGCTAAACAAGCAGTTCCCCTGCGAGCTGTCCCGCACCAAGTAGGTGCCGACG
>NW_010169220.1:17967-23820 GCF_000695765.1 Mesitornis unicolor
AAGCTTGGCGTGAGCCTCCCCCACGGACAAGGGGCCCCAGTAGAAGTCACTGGCCTGGAGGATATTGAGGGATCGCTCCAGGACCTCCCACTCACAGCTGCGAAACATTCGGAAACGGTCGGGCAAGCCGGGGGGCGCAGGGCTGGGGAGAACGCTCCGATGCTGCCTTTGTGGACGAGAAACAGTGGCGTGCGCGTTGTGCAGGTCATCTGGCCTCCCTCTGATCATGTCTCAAAGAGCCCATGGATCCTGGAGAGATGCTGCCTTTACCATGCTTCCTCCATGGCATCCAGCCTGCAGGACAGAAGGAGAGTGAGGCAAACCCAGCACCTTCTTCTAACTGGGGAAGTGAAGACACTTCACATGGAGAAGACCACACCAAAAGGGTACCGGGGAGTTATGGTATGTCCCTAACCCACAGCTGTAGGGACAACCAAGGAAATACACACAGGAAAGGCTCCAGCTGGGTCCCCACCAGCGCAAGGAGCACCTTACAAAGCTCTGCATCCATGAAGTTCCCGTGACTCACAATTAGGGGTTCCCCAGCACACCCTTCAGCAGGCTGGTTTGAACCCAGCAGACCTCGGTATTTTGAGATTTCCCTCTGTTGGATGTTTAGGGGATTTTCAGAGTGGCCTTGAGACTGGCAAGGGGAAATGACACCCCAAATAAGAAAGGAAAACTTCCTCAAAGCAGGATAGTGTGGTTCACTTTGTCATTCAGGGAAAGGTGGAAAGGTTTCCTCACATCTCTCCAACCCTTTCTCCAACAAAAGCACAGACAACAGGACTTAGAAGCAGCAGCAGATGGGAATGAGCCTTTCCCACAAAAATCCATGAACCACCCCTCATCCTAGGCCAGGCCTGCTTCACTGTGCCAGGAGAAAGTAAAGGTGTCAGATCAAGACCCCTTCAAGAAATGTCATATCATCAGCTTCGGGGCTGGGACTGCTACGAATGAGACCGTTTAATGCCAATACCAGACACTGCTGATGTCCCAAGAATTTTCCTGCTCAGGCCCTTCCAGCCCCTTAACTTCTGTTTCTGCCAGAGGGACACCTCCCCCGGCCAGCAGCCAATGCTGCCCTCTCTCAGACCTCCACTCATGCTGCATCCACAGCAGCATATTTCCCTTGCTGTCACCACTCTGCTCAGCTCCTGCACCTCACATTATCACCTGGCTGCCTGTTTCCAGAAATGCAAATTCCCAAACCCAGCGCTGCCGTAAGCCATCCAAGTCATTTCAATTATATAAAAAAGAACATATTCTTCATGTGTGTGTGCCTGTCTGTGTGTGTGTATATATATATATATATATATATATGCATAAATGTAAAAACCACAGCCCCAGGCCAGAGGCTCATTCGGTGTGAGAAGCTGAGCTGTTACATACCACTTCCCCAGGCCTGACAAGTCAGTAGCTCACCGCCAAACCCTGCCCTCGGTCCCTTGACATACTCCATTAACCCAGTCACACTTGCTGACAGCGCAGCCGTGCTCAGAGCAGCAGAGGCTGCTGACACGCAGCCTGCAGCGCAGGAAGAGATTCTGTCTCAGCTTCTCCATCTCTGGCAGTTCCCCACCACCACACACTTGTGGGAGCATTGGAGTTCATAGTGGGCAGGCAGCCCACCAAGGAATGTGCAGGGACCTGTGGAGGGCTTGCTCTGAAGGGACAACTTTAGGTTTGGCTCAGTTCCTTGTGAGGTTCCCCTTATCTCACACCCTTTGCCGGCTGTTCAAAAGCCTCGTGCTCCTTTTGGTGCTCATGCCAGCTGGATGACTGGGTTGAGCCCGCTCCGTGCCCAGCGAGAGGACATGGAGCAGCAGGGCCAAATGTCTTTCCCTCACATGGGCACAGCAGTTTTGGAAAGGAGGCATCTGCCTGGCAATGCCTTGCCTACTGCCATTTTTTCTCTCCCAACATCTCTCTCATTACTCAACAGTAATACCAGTAATGTAGTTGTCGGGCAGGTCTCCATACATAGAGTCATAAACACCCTTTCCACGAGCAGCTTGGAAAGCTTCTCCAGTTTCTATTCCTCTGCTTTGCAGTCCACAAGCTGCTAACGTCTCTGGTGCCACTCTGAATGCTGAGATCCTGCCCTTTATCCACGTGTCACTGGGGAGGGGAAATTCCACACTGAAAAAAGTGGGAGGTATAAGAAGGAGTTAATCAAGTTAGGGAGTTTTTTCCATTTGAAAAAACAAAAGGCAGCAGTTGATGGTTCAGCAAGTCAGAATAAATCTTAGGGGGAAGGTGATTTAGTGAGCAGAACGCAAGTAAACAGTCGCCATGTGCAGCGACTGGGGTCATCTATCGCCACCAAAAACTCGGCACTGTAGGTGCCACAAGAAGCTGCAGCATCTCTGTCCCTCTCCTCCTTTCTGCTGGGCGAGGAAGCTATAGAGGCTTCTGACATTAGATGCTATAGTAAAAGAATGTCCTACTCCCACCAGCAGCCACTCCCAAACAGCAATTTCTCTCAGGCCCAAACCGAAATTTTGCCAGCCTTATGGGTCTAGGTTGGAAAATGAATTCAAGCAGAACAGAAGCAGGCAGCTGTCTTTCATTTCCAGACTAGCTTTAAAAATAACAAACAAATAGATAATTTGTTTAAGGCTGCAGATGCTCTTTGACAGAAAAAAAAAATAAACTTGTTTGTCTCAGTTTTTAACCTTGTGTCATTCTCCCAAGTCCTTTAAGAAAAATCCACTGCTACTCGAAGTCTGACTGAGAACTGAGACTGTGTCATCGTTTCGAATTCAAAGTAAATGCAAAAATAGCACCCTCAAAATTTGTTCACTCGGTTTGAAATCTACATATGGGTCAGAGCCTCAGACAGCATGAATGTGTTCAGCTTCAATGACCCATTTCCAACAGATGACTGCCTGGCCTACAGTGCAATATTAATTATATTAGCTCTAGAAGTGCTTCCTGATATTACCTCTAAGGTTCCCTTTTAATGGGTCAACAGGTCTTACGAGTGCATGGCCTCCCACGTGAGGGAGGATGAGCAGACTCTCAGGATTAGGAATAAACCAGCTCAGGGGTGTAACGAAATACTCCTCCCCACCCCTCCAAAAAAGCCCCAAAAACCCCAACGCCCAAACACATTACTACCTCCCTACTGCAAGAGAGTCAGAATAGTGCTTGCAGCCAAAGCAATATACCCTAAAAAGCTGACGTCCCACTAATTAAAAAGCTGGGTAAGTTTCCCCAGACTTTCTGATTTACTGCAAGCTCAAGAGCTTTTCAAAATAAGTGCTCTTGACACAGGGCTTTCTGCTTTCCTCCTCACTCCCTAACCGGGCAAAGCAGCGTATTTCATATAAGGAGACAATTCTGGTAAACCAGGGGACTGCACACAGCAGTGTCTGGTGTCAGCCAAGCCAGCCCTGCACCCCGGGGCTTGACAAATCTGGCACGTTCAACAGCAGCTTCAAGTACTCAGCTATGATTTGTTCTTGCACTCTTGCTCCAGGACACTTGAAAGAGCTTACCTCTTTAAATTTACCACCCATAGGGATGAGTTTCCGGACGTCAGGCCTGGAAAAGATCCAAACTCGAGAGCTCCGATGCAGCACTTCCCAGTTTTTCCGACGTTTTACTTAAGAGCAGATCCATCCTTTGAAAAGAAAGAGATGTCAATCAAACAGGAGATTAAGCCCACCAGTTCACCATAACGTGGACCGAAAATAGAACAAATCTGGGGACAGGTTGTCTGTCTCAACCTCTTTGACTTGTGTTATTGCAGAAGCACATACACAGCATTTCAGATAGCAACAAACACAACAGATTACTGTTGTTATTATTATTGCTACTTCCACAGCCATGAACTGATTAGGTCCAGACAACTCACAGATAGCCTAAGGACAAATGCAAAGACCTTAAAGTTGCCATCATCTTCTGAAAGTGGGAACCATAAAACCCAAAGGTTGAGGCTTAAGGATTCTGAAGGTTAAGGACCTTGAGGTACTGGTGGATGAAACACTGGACATGAGCCACCAATGTGCATCTGCAGCCCAGAAGGCCAACCGCATCCTGGGCTGCATCACAAGAAGTGTGGCCAGCAGATCGAGGGGAGGTGATTCTGCCCCTCTGCTCTGGTGAGACCCCACCTGGAGTACTGCATCCAGCTCCGGGGCCCCCAATATAAGGAGGACATGGAGCTGTTGGAGCAGGTCCAGAGGAGGTCCATGAAGATGATCAGAGGGCTGGAGCACCTCTCCTACAAAGACAGGCTGAGAGAATTGGGGCTGTTCAGCCTGGAGAAGGCTCCAGGAAGACCTTATTGCAGCCTTTCAATACTTAAAGGGAGCTTATAAGATGGGGACGAACATTTTAGTAGGGCCTGCTGCAACAGGAGAAGGAGTAATGGTTTTAAACTAAAAGGGGGTAGATTTAGACTAGATTTAAGGAAGAAAGTTCTTACGATGGGGGTAGTAAGACACTGGAAGAGGTTGCTAGAGAAGTTGTGGATGCCCCATCCCTGGAAACATTCAAGGTCAGACTTGGATGGGGGTCTGAACAACCTGATCTAGTTGAAGATGTCTCTGCTCATTGCAGGGGAGGTTGGACTAGATGACCTTTAAAGGTCTCTTCCAACCCAGACTATTTTATGATTCAATGATTTGGAACAACAAACTCAACCTTGTGCCCAATGCAACGCACAGCATTTGGAGTCTCTTGTAGGTAGGCAGCTGTTAGCTGCTGCATTATCCAAATAGCGACCCAGTCCATTCTGGCCTGCACTGGCCCAGCTCTCCAGGCTTTCCTTTCTCACCTCGTGGATGAAAAACTAAACCTGCTGACGTGGTGGAGCAGCAGATCACCACTTGCGGATCCATCAGCAAGCTGACAAAATGACCCCAGCCTTTTGCATGCCTTTCAGAAACAGTCCCTGTACGGGTTTACTTATACCTAGAGTTGAACATTACTTCTCTGCATCCCTCCAGACAAGCCTCCCACAAGCTACATTGACTTGCAGATAGCAGAACCACGGATCTATCCCATTACTACACTGCCCACTCCATTCTGCTTCGACATCTCCCAGTTATCAGTACCGCAGTTCCCGGAGCAGTTAGATGGAGGCTGGGATAATTTGGAAAAGCTTTCCCTGAGGTACCCTGCAAGCCCTGGCAGCGGTGTCCCCACTGCAGGCAGCAGAGCCTGAGCAGACATCTCTCGCTTGTACATCTGCATCCCTCAGAAATGCGCTGCCTACTGGTTTGTGGCTGGAGAGAACGTTTCAAAGGAAAGCTCGAGCAAATGGCTGGGAGAAAAACCTCCCCGGTAGGAGCCAAGCACGCAGCGCCGTGTTTTAATGGTGGGCCAGCCTGGTTCCCACGACCGTCACCGTCTCCCACCAGTTTAAACCACGGTGTCACTGCCACGGTGCGTGGCTGCGCAGCCACAGCAGTGTCCCTTGCCATGTGCACCCCACAATGGGGTGATCCCAAACGGGCTGGCAGAGGGGGAAGGGAAAGGCAGGAGACACACAGACAGACAGACGTGCGCCAAAGAGCACAGAGGGAGCTGTGGTTAGGCGAGGAATGTGGTGCAGCTCAGCTGAGAGGACCAACGCTAATCACAGCCAATTTCTCCAGCGCAAAGCAGGCCTAGGAAACGTCGCTGTTCTCCTCTATCTTTTATGCCACGGCTATAAATAGGGATTGATGCGAGGCTGCCGTTATGTCTGACACGTGAGGGAATATGTTGGAAAAAAAAGAAAAAATAAAGAAAAATCACACCATGCATGCACATCCCAAACCAGAACTGTGCTTCCCGGTAAGACCAGTGTTCAACAAGGATGCAGTATTAAAAATATATATATAAAATATATAAATAATA
>NW_010169221.1:0-10863 GCF_000695765.1 Mesitornis unicolor
AAACGATAGTTTAATAAGAACAGCAGCAACATATTTGATTAAAAAAAACAACAACCCTGCCCCATCATCCCAGCCCCTTCTCCGACCAGCATAAATTATGGTGTAAAATCCTTCAGGTGAAGAGGGTTTAAAGCCAAACCCAGCCAAATCAGACCCTGTTACTCTAACATGAAGCAGGACCCGAGGTCTCCTCTCTTTCTCCCCACCCCTTGCCAACTTTTCACACAGGCACCACTTTTTGGAGACATCTGGTAAGCAAAAATTACTCTGCAACCACAAATTCGTGGCAGTTTCATGCTGCACGGCTGTCAGAGCGGCTTTCCTGCAGGTGCTGGAGGCAGGCACCTCTCGCGGGCTGCGCTCTGTGGCTGATGGCGGAGGTAGTTCGCCAGGACCGTGGGGATCTCCAGCTCACCCAGGGCGTGCGGGTGGCCAGCCTGCTTCAGGAGGTGTCGCATCGCCAGTCTGGACTGGGACAGCAAGGACTTGGGATGAGCTGTGAGGAGAAAGGAGATGGTCACCTTCAAGACACAGCCCTGCTCCCCGCAGTGCCCACGGCAAGTTACAAACCAGACCCAACGGCAGGCAGCCTGCCTCCAGTGGGAATTTGGGATATTTAGTGGGTGTTTATTAGAAACAAGCCCTTCTGTGACACTCCCCCAGATCCCACCAATTTGTTTTAGGAGTTTCCTGTGATAGCACGTGTATCCAAGCCATCACATTCAATCGGTGGTGGTGAACCTATCCTTGATAACCTTGTGATGTCCTTCTCTTGCTCTGGTCAGTGTTGGAGATGTTTTTTTTTGGCCTGAACACAGCAATAATTGGACGAGAGGAAGGAATAAGAGTTCAGGGTAAAACAGCGATAATACTCAAATTTAACACCAGAGAGACCCATGCACTCAAGCGATGCTGCAAAGGGATTCAAAGCTTGCAGGAAAGCCTGGGTAAGGCTGTTGGGAAGCAGAGGTAAAGGAAAGGGGAATCTGGAGCAACTTGCACCCAAATGAGCAATATTAGTGCTCGTTTCCAGCCCTGGGGCCGCGCACACATATTACCTCTCGCCTGCAGCAGCAGCTCCAGGCCCTCGCTGTGGGGTGCCATCTGATCTACCATGATGTTGGGCAAGTAGACGTTGGCTCCAAAGTCAATGAGCAGCTCGATGAACTCTCTCCTGCAGCCGTGCCCCAGGCAGGTTTCCAGCACAGTCTTGGGCTCCTTGATCCGGGCAATCACCCTCTCCTCAGTGCAGTTATAGTCGGGATCAGCGCCGTAAAGCAACAGCAGCTTGAAGCACTCCAGGTGCCCGTACACGGCAGCGAGGTAGAGGGGACCAGAACAAGCCACCGAGTTGGTTGCCCACTCGGGCAGCCTCGCCTGAACGTTAGTCTCGGCGCCGTGGTCCAGGAGCTGCCGCAGGATGTCCACGTCCCCATCCCTGGCGGCGATAAGCAGCGGCGAGCAGTTGTTGTAGATGCTGCCGGCAGGACTGGCCCCCGCGTTCAGGAGGACCCTCACGCATTCCCGGTGGCCGTTGCTGACCGCCATGAAGAGCGGGGTCTGAGCCTTCACGTCCAGGCTGTCCACCTCTGCCCCATGCGCCAAGAGGACCTTCATGCTCCTGATGTGGCCCTTGGCGGCTGCCAGGCGCAGCGGGGTGCTGGGTACCCCCCAACCACTCCTGCTGTTGATGAACCTCCTGTACCTGTCCTGGGACAAGAGGTTGTCCAGGGTTTGGTAATCGTCCTTGGACACCGCTCGGTTCAGCTCCCCGCTTTCTCCGTTGTCGTCTTCATCTTCTCCGGGCTGGAGCATAGAGAACATTTTAGTGATATCCATGAGGCTCATTTTTTTTGGTGTGTCTCCCATGTACCGCTTTCATCGTAAATGGTAAAGTCAAAGATCTACGGGACAAAAAACCACCACTGGGTTAGAACCAGCCACTTGACACCAGCTCTTTATTATTATTTTTACATACACAATTTAAGAAAGATTCTCTAAAAAGAGAGACAAATAACATTGGATGATGATGCTTCTGACACATACATCCCTGCCATCACGGGTGAGCAGATCCACACTGGTGAAGGGCTAAGGCAAAGAGAGGTCATTGCTGCAGCATGTACGTGGGCCACCTCCCTTTAAAATGTTGTAACCAAGAACACGTTGAGAGAACCAGATCTCATGTGGAGTTCAAACACTGCGTGGGGGAGCTCACAGGCTTTTACTTTTTAAATTATTATCATTATTTAATGCTGCACTGCTGGCCCCTGAGGCAGCCAAGGGCACAGGACTACTCATGGGACACTCAGACCCTGAGCTCAGGAAGGCTCCTGGGTGGCCATGGGCTCTTGCAAGGGCTCTGCACCCCACAGGGGGATGAAGCCGCCCGTTTTCCCAAACCCCTCAGCATTCACCCCATCCGGCTCTTTTCTGTGGGAGCTGCTGAGGGAAGGGCATGTTGGAAATAGCAGGAATCAACTCTGCTTCCTATCGGCCAAGGCTTCTATGGGATGCCCCAGCAGCACCCGCACTTCCAAGGATTTTGGGACCCATGGAAAACTTGGAGGAGTTTTCATTTCGGAGATTTAAGGTTTTTGCAGTCTGTTGCTTTTTTAAAGGGATTTGATTTCACAACAGAAGGTGAAGTGAATGGGAAGGGGGCTGGTTTGATTAAGGACTTTCATCTGGGATTTTGATAGCGGGAGCTATGGGGAGGTGAAGGATGCTGAGCTGATCACACTGGAGCGGGACCAAACCCCACGCGTGTGCTGGGCGCTCGGTGCAGGACCCGGCCTCGCAGCAGCACAGAGGAATGCGATGTCCGGGTGGCACCAGCGCAGCTGGGGAGGGCAGAGGAATTCCTCGGTTCCTTCCCACCACAGCATCTCAGATTTCCTTGGGGACAGGCAGTAGCGCTCCATCTCCTCTCTGATCTTGCCTTGGAGGAGGCAAGGAGCTGCACCGAGCAATTAACCTCCTTTTGCAAACGAGCGTGGCGGTAACAAATGAGGCGGCCGCAGGAGGCTCGTCCCACATCCGCCTGCGGTGCCGAGACGTGTGGGCTCGGGGGAACCCCCCACGTGTGGCCACTGTCGCAGCTTGGTTAAGCAGAGCAAGTTTGATGGCAGCGAGCGACAGCAAAGCTCTGCTGTGCTTCCACCTGTTGCACTAACCCAGACAATTCATATAGAAGTATCTGTTATTACTGTTATTCATTAGACAGGCTGATAATGAGCTGTGGAGCTTTGGAAACCCCATACCTACATGGCTAATGGGGGGTTATTGCCAATTTGATTCAAGAAGAAGTCCCAGTTATATTCCCAAGGGAAATGGTCTGGAAAAGTAAAACACCAGCTGTAACGTTTCCTGAACCCCCAAAAAGCGTCTCCAAAGGGACCTTACTTTGACAGTGTCAGCACTCACCTGGGGAGCTCATGGACATTCCTCAACCCTAAAAGCCCAAAGCAGAGCTGTCACCAATTCAGCTGAAGGAAGCTGTCCACGCATCTGCAGAGCCCAAAGAAAAGAGGTTATGATGGAGCTAAAGGTGCCAGTGAATACCACTCGCGCCTTTATAACTGGTTACCAGGTTATCTTCAATTTTCTGATGCCCGATGCTGCTGCCTTACCTTACTGGGGTAGGTGATGCTCACAGCTGGGGTGGACAGGGCAGCAGAGGTCCCACGGTGAGTTCTCCCTCCATTTAAACAGAAAAAAGGAGAGAAAGAGAGGATCTCGCTGTGTCAGGATGGATGTCCCCTCTGTGTGGCTGGAACTACGCAGGCTGTCACGCTCACAGCTGAAATGCCACGGCGGGGAGAAGGGCCCAGGCGCAGGGGCTAATTTTAGCCCCTCAGGGGTTTTATCTTACCACTTCCATTCTTGGAAAGCTCCCCCTGGGTAAATATAGAGAGGGGCAGCGCGGCAGGGGGAGCTGGGACAGGTGCTGGGGGCTGCCTGACCCGTCTGAGCACACACAAAGCCTTCGCTTCACCGTTCCCTTGCCAAAACCGCAGGGTTCCGGGCGGTTTTGTGTCCCCTTTTGTGTTCCCGTGTTATCCTGGCTGTTGGCACGCACCCAGAGGGATTCCCTCCTCCGAACCCCTCTCCCACGTGCAGAGCAATACAACCAACCATTTGCAACACCCAGAACTGATTATCAAACATAAGAAGGACAAGAGGCAGGGAGGACAGTCCCAATTTCTTGCCCAAGCTGCTCCTCAGGCTTTTCCCCCAGAACAAACCACTCTGTGGGCTTCATAAAATGAAGCAGCACACAGCAAGGCAGAAACTTCATGGGGGAAACAAAACAAGTGAGGAGCAGCCTTTGAACTGCCTTATCAAAAGCTGTCAGCTGGAAAGTGTCATTCTATTTTATCCAGCTCCCTTCAAAGCTTTCCCAAACTTTTCGGCAGGGCAGCAGGAGCACTGTGGCAGTTGGAGGCAGCGTTATCAGCAATGCTGGATAACAACAGGGGAGCCACATTATCCCCCCAGAAAAATCTCCACTGCTGCGAGGAGTAAAATCCAGAGGCTCTGCAAAGTATTTCTGATGTCTCCACCATTGCCCCCACACTCACAGTTTGTAGTCACACAGCAAAGAGCACAGAGAGGAGGAAAACGTGCAATGTTGGTGCATTTGAGGCTTTTGGCTTCCTCAGAGTTTTGCTCGGGGATGTTGCAGGCAGACAAGCCAAGCCTGGCTGGAAACTCCTTCAACAAAATGCAGAAACAAAAGCAGCAATTAAAATGACAGTGTATGATAATGGGGGGAAAAAAAGGAGATACGTACGACAAAATGAACATGCGTTAGAAAATATGAAATGTAGGAAACTGTGAGGGAACCTGGAGATGAAAGGAAAATCTTTGAGAGGAAAATTTAATGATAAGCTGCATACTCTGTTGTTGTTGGTGCTGCTGTTCAGCTGTTAACCAAGAAAAGAAGCCTGAGAAACACGATCAGCTCTCTGGTAAGGAACAGAGATTAAACCGAATATTACTGAAGCAAAAAGTATTAAATACTCGCTGATACGTCCACCCTGGGCTGGCAGAACACAAACCAACACGTCTGTGCTCCCTCAACAGCCCAAGAGACACATGAAGTAGCATCCTGCACAGATTTACATCTTGGAGAAGCTTCCCTACGCTCCCAACACCGGGAAGGCAGAGGAGGAGTCAGGAGGAGCCTTCACCCTCTGCTCACACTGCAAGTGCTGACCCCACACCTGCTCCAGCCACAACTCCTTATCAGCTCTCCATTAATTGGGGAGGAATTAAAGGGCAGGAGGGTATTTAACACCAATTAAGGTGGTTTTTTGGGGAAGGTAAATCCTGTCCGAGGAAGTTGCTTCCATTAAAGAGATTACTGTTATTAACGCAGCTGAAAGGAGGTAATGAGCTTTCTGATTTAACACCACTAAGCATTCTGGTGTAAAAGTTTATCGCTAAACAGTAGCAAATAAATAATTTTGAAGGGATTAAGGATTTACCTACAGTCCTCAAGGTTGGAAACGCACAGGTATTGTGCGAGGTTACTTCTGACTCCTGCCTTTGAATTATAAATCACCGCCAAACTGCAGCAAAGCCCCTGAATTTGGGAGTTTCCCCTCTGTGCTGAATACAACTGCTCCCAGCTTTTTGGCACTGACAGGGGCCTGTTCTGCACAATTTGGGTATGATACAATATGAGAGGGCACGGACACCTGCACACCGTCCTATACCAACACTGTATGCACCCACACACAACAGGGCCCCTTCTTGGGCGCTTCACAGCTCAGTGGGTGCTTTAACACACAAAATACGTTGGTAAAACAGGAGGAGGAACCCAGCAACTGTGTCTGCCCCTCCACAAATTGTGGTACCTAGGATTTCTTGGAGCCCCAGGAGTTTGGTGGCGTCGCAGGACAGCTCCTCACCTCCAGGAGCCCCGTTGCTTGCAGATCCAAGGATGCACTGGAGCCAGTGGCTGCAAACTGATGGGAGGAGATGATCAGTAGGGACCTGAAATACAGAACCCACAGTCAGCGCCTGCCCGCTCTTCGTTACGTGATTTACCTGTGTGACACCAGGCACTTACACAGATCTGCCCATCTTCCCCAGTTTACTCCAGGGCTGACAATGCTTACAAGTTTTTTTTTTTCCCTTTTAAAAGTCATCAACCCAAAACTGTGTAGTCCTCCAATGTCAGGGGAGTCTATCCATTTTACATACACGCATGAAGCCATAACACCGATATCTCTCTAGCAAATAATTTCTGGTACCTTTAACTGCTGGGTAACCGCACCAAATATGATCTGAATACAAAATTACATTGCTGCCAAAAAATATGAAGTGTTATTGCTCAACTGCAACAGAGAATGTGCCGACCCTCAGCCTCAACAAGCAAGCAGGTTCACTTGGCTGCTTTTTCTGTCTGAACTTACAATAGGCTCGACCCTAAACCAGTGAATTTTCAGTGCTCACCCCCAGTGAAGTTTACTGATGGGTATTTTTAGTCAGCGTAAAGTATTTCCCGAGAGCTGTTACAAACACAGATCTTTGGCAATGTTCCTATGACAAAACCTGCCCCCTCAAAGCTAAAGTTGGCTTCAGCGAGGAAGTTTTACCTCACCCTCAGCTGTCAGACAGAGGAAGCTTTCCCCAAATGTGAATTACTGCTTTATCAACTGCAGTCAGTGTCAATGCTAATAATCCAATTAAATGCAAGGCAAGTCTAATTTAGGTAAATGAAGGATTTCACTGGCAACATTAAGAACATTTAGAATTAGCAACAAGGAAAAAAAAAAAGACTTTGAAACATCTGGGGACTGAGCACGCCCAAGCGTCAGGCGCATTCTTTGCCTTAACACATAGAAAAGAAGTACCCATTTTTAGCAGAGCACAGCGGATGAGGTTTGGAGGTTCAACGCCTCCCCGCACTGATTTTATAACTGATTACTAACACAGCCAACATTCAAACCACTGACAGGAATTCAACAATCCAAATGGCATCCTGAAGCATTTTGTAAAGCTTTATAAAGATCAAATTAACCTCTAACACCTCATTTCTCCCTGCTTTGCAGATCCAGATTTAACTGTGGGATTTGGCTGTCGTTGCACAGCTGTAAGCTATGAAAGCACTGATTCCAGTCTTTGCTACTGACAACAGAGCCAGTTTTGCACCTGAAACCTCCCTCTTCCCTGAGCATTCTCCCATCTGAGTTTGTCTGCACTCAAAAAACCCCACTTTGACTCAATATTGAATTTAGTGTTAAAAATAATTGGGTTAAAGAGCATTTTTAAATTGAGTGCAGATTCTTCCCTCAAAGCTATCAGAAAAAGAAACCAGGGAGCTCACCCAGTTTCTGTTCTGTAACAGAAGGGGAAGCAGAGTCACCCTCACTTTAAACTCAATACTTAGGAGTCTTTCATTAATTTCACACTTCAAAGTGTGAAGTTCTGCTTGGAGTTTAATGAGCCGATAAAGAGACAAGTCACTTACTTTAAAAAGGCAAGGTATTTATTTTTGTAGGGAGTAAAAATAAACTATAATACAAGTGAAACTTCATGGAACAAATCCATTCAGAGAAAAGACACAGTGCTCCTCTACACACGGTACAATTTCTTAAAGCAGTGCATGAACTAAAATGACGTACGTGTATACAGCCACAGCAGCACATCCACGGATACGGGATTTCATCATCCACAGGTTCACACAACTGTACCTCAACAGTTACACTGACAAAACCAGCGACTGACCGACACAAACAGCAAAGAACAAGTACAATTTTCATCCCAGTTCTACACAGTTTCGGGTACGTTCCTACAAAAACCAGTGTGTGGATGAGAGGAAAAGTACATCTGTGCGCTCAGGTGCGTATGAGGAGATCCAGTGCTACGCGTTATTCCAGTAGTATGCTGCTACATTAAATACAGACACATATACATAGAAAAACAATAGGAGGAGAGATGCAGGTCAATCATTTCACCCTGCCCTCCTGCTGCATCGCTTTTGTAGCTCAGATGTGCCCAAGGAGGTGGCACTGTACATTAAAACACTGCCCCTAACAAATTACGACTGTAGTTTGCTGCTCTTAGTGCTAAAGATGCTGATAAAAACATGGACTCTAACAGCTGGTTAAAGACATTCCTCATCTAATTAACCAAGTGCTGTGTATTAATTAAAACTACTACATTCAGAACAGCTTCTCCCCCCTGCTCTGCCCCAGGCACAGGGGGACAATGTGTAAACAGCAAAGAGCCATTGAATTCTCCTGGTCCTTCACAAATATTCATTACCAATTACAAGGTCTAAGCAAGGCAGAGATCTGGTGATGCTCTGCACACCAGCAGCTCCCAGCAGCTCTCTCTTACTGGGACCTGAGCAGCTCACCAAGGCAAACCGAAGCTCACCTACAAGCCAGTCTGCTCCTCCATCCCCACCAGAGCAGCTCTCCACACAGCAGGTGAGCTTTTCTCCTAAGCACTCAAATGAAAGGCATTCACTGAGAGCAGGGACAGAACATGCAGCTACAAGTGTGTTATGCCTACAGGTGTTAGCAAACTGCTTCTTCTCTCCCGGGAAAGAGAGCCAACTGAACTGCCACGTCAATGGGCAAACCAATTAATCCCTTTATTTCTGTAAAGCAAGCAGCACCGATTGGATTTGCTCTACCACAGGCGACAACTGTGAAACAAAATACGATTTAAGAATCCAGCATTGTGAAGTTCCCATGAAGACATTTCAACCAAGAAACAAAGCTACGCGAATCCCTCTTTGACTTCAAAGCAGCAGCTTTAATGTAGAATATCACAGGCGCTTGCCCATTGCAATGCTATGCACCTACTTGTGGTGAGAGACACCCTAAGTACAGGCAGGAAACCACGATCCCATGAAGAGTTTTACACAAAAAGAGCCCGTCTGCAGCAAACAGGATCCCTCCTCCCTCCCAGTTCTCCCAGTCAGAAGAATCCAGACAGAAAGCAGCAAATTGCATTGTTCAGGTAACAGGTCTCCATAAAACCCAGTATGGGACGGCACAATGCATGGGCGCTCCACGAGGCATAAACAACTTACAGTAACTTTCACCTACACGGTCCTTACACAAGATTGCTACGTAACAGCTTTTAGGTAACACTTTTTGGGGAGATAAAACCAGGTCACTCACCGCCGTCAGCAGGGCACCCCGCAGGGAGGATGCAGGCTTCTGGCGAGGCTGACACAAACCTGAGGATGTGCTGCGCTGCTCCCAACAGCTTCTCAGTTTTAGTCTTAAAACACACAAGAGTCACTGTCAAAACTCAAAAGCTTCTAGCTAATGGGTTTTCAAACAAGTAATCCAGGGGAAAGCCAGGAAACCCTGGATTTTTTTCCTGCTCTGTAAATTTACAGCACCAGCATGAATGATTTTTCCTATGTTGTAGACTTTGACCAAGTCTGTATACAGTAAATCCAAGAGGTTTAGAAAGACAGACCATTACCCCTTGTTTTTTGGCTAGGTTTTGCATCTCAAAGTATAAAGTCATCCAATGTCTTGTCACTGAAGAAGTCAAAAGCAGCAAGATCACTAAAAGCTTACTAATACTTTCAGTGTCTGAAGTAATCTTCTCATGGGTATATGCACCTGTAGGAATATCGTAGTCCAGAAGGATTTGTGCAGACGTCAGCATCACGGTATTAGGAATAAGCAAAAGATTATTATACTTTCGTCAAGGTAATCTATGGTAAGTCAAAAGACAAGGCAATGTGTAAACATTTATAGAAACCATCTGCAAAATGCTTTTAAACAAAGATTAACGAACGGTACAGCTAAACCCTTCAGTAGTCAGTCAAAATTCTCCACAACGCTGTATCTCCAATTTTCATTAGAGAGCACAGTAAAGCTACCAATGACATCTGGAAGAAGTGGTCCTGTAAAGTGCCCGTCTTGGTCTCATTTCCCATTTCAGAGTTCTCTAGTTAAGAAGCCGTGCACCCATTCCACTACACTTCTACCATCTAAAACCAAAACACAGGGTTGATCTATCGGTCCCTACGAAACGGGCTCCAAACTGGAAAGTGCACACGTGACATTGGGCTTTTACGCTACAGAGACAAAGGGAAATCATCTCCTCAGCTGCTCCAGTGGAAACCTACAGCAGGTTACAAAGCCAGCAGCCAGATGAACAATTACGATGCAACCTCTTCGCTTGAGGAGTACGTAGACATGGCAAATGTAAAAGGCTGGTATTAGGAACTTAGCACATCTCTTAGGAGCAGAGAGACTCAACTGTAGATACTTATCGTGAGATTAAGAAAAGATGTGTTCAGAAACGTTCGTCCTTCAAAATAAAACATACAGCTGTGGCACAAGGCAGTATTTCTGATATGTATCCACACAGCGAATGTCAAACACCTTCTGCTTAGGTATATCTGGTTCAGTATTTATGTGCTTAGGTTTTAAATCAATTGCACGTTGTAGTTCTCTCTCTCCTACCTCAACAACAACTACAGTAGTTGCTTTTAAGACTGAAAAGCCTGCAACATTACAAAAAAGTTTCTCTTTGCCATTTTCTCAGGTATTGCTCTTTTTCCTTGAGTCTTTTGATACACTTAAGAACAATATGTATTTTCTTACCCTAAGTGAGACACTCCAGAGTTTTGGGGGTTTTTTTTCTTTTCTACTTTATCTTGAACACTGAAACGGAGTCATTTCACCATAGGTTATAAGCGTATGAACAATAGCTCTGGCATTTTATGATGCTATCACGAAAAGTTTCTACTTGTTATTGGAGATTGGGAGGGCTAACTTCGAAAATATTTTCAGTTTGCATCAAAATTTTAGAAAAGAGAAAATCTGATTTTAAGACTCAATGAATCACAGAATGTTAGGAGTTGGGAGGGAC
>NW_010169222.1:0-262 GCF_000695765.1 Mesitornis unicolor
CGCTCTGGAGGGTCCCTCGTGGGCACCCTGAAAGCTGGAGGCAGGCATCTCCCAGGGCAGTGCCGGGGGCGGGATGGGGAGGATGCCGGGTGGCACTGCCCCGCGGTGTCCCCTGTGCAGGGCTGATGCCACTGGTGGTTTCCCTTCCAGCAACTGGTGCTCCTACACAGTGACACGGACGGTGTCGTGCCACGTCCAGAACGGCACCTTCCTCCAGCGCGTCTTCCAGGGCTGCCGCTGGCCCCTGGCCTGCGGCGGGGGC
>NW_010169222.1:653-984 GCF_000695765.1 Mesitornis unicolor
TGTTCCTGTGGACGGATGCTCTTATGGGCGGATGGACGGACGGATGAATAGATATTCCTGTGAATGGATGGATGGATATTCCTGTGGATGGACGGAAGGACAGATGGATGTTCCCGTGGCTGGGTGGGTGGATGGCTGTGTCCATGGACGGCTGAACAGATAAGTGGGTAGATGGATGGGTGGATGCTCTGAATCAGTGGGTGGGCGGGTGGATGTCCCTGTGTGTGGATGGAGGGGTAGATGGATGAGTGCGTGGGTGGACGGAGAGAGACTCCTGTGGGTGGATGAGCAGACAGACGGCTGGGCGGCCCTACGTTTGGCAGCGGGTGGG
>NW_010169223.1:0-8070 GCF_000695765.1 Mesitornis unicolor
CTAACATTCTTCCTCTCTCTTTGCATGAATGGTAGACAACAGCATTTTCCACAATGGTTTAGCAGTGACTTTCCACTCAGAGGGTCACACATAGGACTGTTCTCAGACAGCAGGGAAGCTGCAATAACAATAGTACAGAGCCTTTTCTGCACTGTTTCTCACACAGAGCAAATTGCAACTGATTCCCACCTCCCTTCCACCCTAAGACAAGGCAAGGGTGCAGTTAACACCTACATGGTGGCACAGTGGCACCAGTTCAAGCCCAGGAAAGACTGCAAGTACCTAACAGAAGCATTAATTTATGTCTTGGAGTATGTTCTGTGAAGCTGCAACCTACTGAATTGGGTCTTACCTAGAAGTGACTTTTTATTTACATGCCAGGAACCCAGCTCAAGACTACTTTTGACACTAAATTGTCGTCACTTTTATTTGCCAGGCTGGCTCTTAAGCAGGGGAAGGAGCACCTCAAAAACTCTAAACCAGAACACCAGGCACTCAACATATGGGAATCCAAGGCAGGACTCTGTTTTATGGAGTATCGGTGTTGAAGTAAATCTCTTTGATACCTTACTTCCACAGCATGTGAGCTGCCATGGACTCAGCAGACAGCAGATGTACTTACTAATTACTACTAATTGCTGCTGTCTAGACACCATGTGAAGACTAAACTACTAGCCTTGTTTACAGACCAGCAAATACCTGCATATTCTGGTATAATTCTGGATCGTTGTGTGCTAAGTCACTAGTGCTGAGTTTGCATACGGTAACGCCAGAAAGAATAACGGTTTGCATCATTTTTGCAGGAGTCTGGACAGCTGCATGAAGTGAAGAGAACTGGAGAGTCAAGCTGTCAGTTGCTAACAACATTCATTTTCCTTCTTCAAAACCTCTTCTGTTTTTTTTTAGCTTGTACCACAGTGACATGTACTTTTCTGCATTAAACTCTCAGTAAAATGTCTGCAAACGAGAAATACTCAGCAAGAAGGCTTCTAGCATGTGAAAACCTCACAGAGATTTTGTGGCACAAAACATTTTCTTCAACCTCTTTAAAAAGTGGATCATTTGGTTTTGTTCGGTTTCTTTTAAACTGATACCAGTTTAAGTAGAAAATGTTAGTACCTGTCACCCTGTTGTAAAAAATCTTGCAATTGCTTTCATAAAATAAAATATACAACATGAACTTTCACAAAATTGAAAACATTTTGCCATGCCTTTCTGGAAATAGTTTGTGATTGTTTCAAAGTCATGGGATTGCAGCCATTCAGCTTCTACTCATCTCTCCTACAAAGATTAAGAGATGGATTCAAGCATTAAGCAGCAGCAATATCAAATACATATAGTGTCTACCATCTTACCTCCACTATGAGGTAAATTAATGCATTTACCACTCTTCTGCCTCATGGTGTTTGTTCCCTTTTTAGCTGTCATGAAAACTAAATGCAATATTTCACACATCACATGGACAACAATTAAAAATATCTCTTCATGGCTCCTGCACAGGAATTTTCTACCTACATCACACTGGTCTTACATAAGAAAAGCTTTCAAATAAGGCCATACAACAGAAAAGGGTAATGGAAACAGCAAACGAAAACAGAATAATCTAGTGGCACGTGGAAATGAAAGAAGTAGGAAAGGGTCTTTGGAACAATAATAACATTTATTGGAAGGGGCTAGGTTAATATATTGTTCTTTGCATGGGAGTAGAGATTTTTTACATTCTTTTTCTTCCCTAAATGGGAGAAAAAGGTTGTCATCAAGAAGCAGTGAGTCTGAATTTAAACTGAAATTATTGAAAACAAGATCTTTCTTAAAGTGTTTGATTACTGATGTTTCCATTTCAGTAGACTGTACATGAGCCTTAGACAAGGACTAAGCAGGAGAAACTGAAGTCTGGAGAATGATACATACTATCACTGTTGGAACACAGTTGTGAACTGATTTCCCCAACCCAAGATTGAAATTATCTAAGTCATCACAGACTGAGGCAAACCACATCCAGCAACCAGCCTGGCAAGCACAGATAAACCCTGCTCTGGGAAACGGTGTAAACTGAGCTATAAATTTTCAGGTAGCTCCTTTTCAAATTGCTCAGGAGAATCAGAAGTAGCAAAGTGGTATAACCAGTGACAGGCTCCTCTGTCGGTACCCCTCAGACAAAACATCCTCCTTGCATGGCGTATCTGTTATTTAGTCTTGCCTTGTCACAGCACAGCTGGCAGCCTTTGGCTTGGGCCATGGCTGGAGGCAGGACCTGTGCCCCAGACTGGCATATGGCATCTGCATTCAAATATCACTTTGTGGAGAGGGGCAGAGGAGGTGTCAAAGGCCTCAGTTCCCTAGACATGCTTTCCCTTCCTACTATTATACATTCAGTTTTCTTCCCCCCCCCCCCCCAACTTTTAGCTGCAACACAATTACTGTGAAATATTATTGTTACTTATTTTGACATCCTTGGCTAGCTCAGCACTTGGAGGTTTGGAACTTACTTGGGTAAGAAAGAAAAACTGGTGAAAGGACATGGGATTTTTGGACACAAAGAAGCCCCTCTATTTACAAGAATAAACAAATTCATGCTTTCCGGGTCACACACGGGACCCAATGTCCAGGAACAGTCTTCCAGCTGATGGCTTCCTGCCTTCTTAAGTGAAATATGACCTAAAAGTCCTTTGTAAAGCCTTTATTTAGAACTAAACTGATGTTTTTCCAGAAGTTTTGAAAAAATTTTCTTGATTTTTGAAAATTTGTGTTTCTCACTTCTATCCTTCTCCCTTCTTCAAAATGCCTTCTCAAACCTCTTCTGCCCAGACCGTCTGAATTTGTGAACAATTTCCTATTCACCATTTGTTTTGGTTGGAATTACTGAATTTATTCTCTCCTACAGCTCTCTGAAATACAGTACCTAAAAAGAAACCTAGCACTTTTGAATAAATTCAACCTACTCTGTCATGTCTCTTCTACTTAAGACCAAAGTGCATTTTCTCTTGTATTTCCAAACCCCAGCTCACATTCCCTTAAAAGCAACCAAAAACAAACAAAAAAACACAAACCCCATGGCTTGATGTTCAAGTTCACACAGTTCCTCTGTCCACAGCTGACTTCTCTCCAGCTCTCACAAGTCCCAAGACACATCTTTCTCACTCTTGTTCTTAATGTTTCTACTGATGCCAGGAGGCTGTTCTCTTCTGCTACATGTCTCTTTGGGAGAACTAGGCTTCCCAAACACACAATTATGTCCCTCCAAAGCAAAAACATTCCATGGGAGAAATTATAAAGAACAATAAATCAGAGGAAAAAAATGGGTCAAAAGCTTTACTCAGGGTCTGAAACGGTGGAAAATAACTCTTTATGAAGGACAGAAAAATGGCATTAGACCAACTGCATTTGGTCAGTTACATAATACTTTTTCTTATTTTCTTATTAATAAAGGTTTTATTATTTTTCAATAAAACTCATTATTTCATCATATATTTCATCAAGGCCACTAATTGCTCTATAAATCTTGAAGTATCCTAGTAGTTCTGGAGGCTGAAGAACCCCTGAGTGTTTGCTAACACAAGCATAGAAGGCAGATGAGTTTACAGGGCATTTGATAGCATAAAATAAAATATACAGGAAGTATGTAAAGAAACTTTCTACAGTACACAAGCGCTATGAAAAATTTCCCTTGACTGGAGGCATTGTCCTTTGCTTGCTGTAGAAGGAAGGGTGTACTGGGCTTTCAGAAGGGCTTTATATGGGACAATTAATTAAAAAGTCAAATCAACTCTGCAGGACAAGAGAGCAGAGAGCAGTACTAATGGGAAATCCTAAAGACTGGCAAGTGAGCACTTGTCTTGAACTCAGAGTCAGTCACAAGAAGACTTGCTGAAGCAGAATTTCCAGCCAAGCTTGCAGAAATGTGTTCTTGTGTCCTTCCTGTCTGAAACCGTCCTCAGTCACAATTCAATGCTGTTGGACCCACAAACCTGAGGTTGCAGCAGCCATCATACCTCTGGGCAGCCACTGGCAGAGGACAGAGGGTGGTTGTTTCTGCCATGGCACCCCTTTGCTGCACCCTGCTCTGCCCAAACTACTGTCATAATTTGCAAGTGTTTCAGGGCAGAGATGATTTCCACTGCAAAAGTGTCATTTGGAGTTCAGTTCTGTAAGCAATACAAGCAGCACTAGCGGTGACGCTGAGGATAGTCAGCTCAGATCAGATTCTTTCACTGAGAAATTGCCCAGCACCTTTTCTCAAATGCCATGGAAAGTAAGGTCCACTATGCTAGTCCTTTGATTTCTAAATTTCTGCAAAAGAGAGTGCCAATATCCTTGTAGTAGGTAGCTGAAACATGTCTTGTTAGTTGCTATTTTACACTGATTCAGTCAGTAACCTGCTCAAAACAGAAAATACCGGGTACTGAAGAGGTTGGGGTTCTGCCACCAAGTTTTTTGTTGGACTTACCCTGGGCCTGCTGCTGTAGGTACCAGAGGACCCACTCTTTCCTCACCCAGACTACATCCCAAGGAAATATCAGCTCTTCATATTTTCTTCTGTTCTCAACACACAGTAGAGTTCTGCAGAGGACTCTGCCTCTTGCCACTGCCTGTCTTGTAAAATTGCACTCTTACTTTAGGAACACCCTCCCAAGGCCCCCCCAAGCACACAACTATCCATTAAGGTTCTTAATCATCAACAGAAAATTTTTGGTCTAATTAATTTGTGAGAGCTGAACCTAGCCTTTCAATACGTTATTGACACATCTATATTATATCTTGGCTTTTGCTGGGAAAACACATTTTGCAGTCCTGCACCATTTTCTTCCCACAGTCCCAAACCAACATACATTTTGCCTTGCTGCAGCTTCTAAACACGATTCTATTGTCACCCAAAGGCCACAAGGTCAGCTAGCTGTCCTGCTTATCACACTGATATACAGCCCCAGGCCATGCCTGCAGCACATGCTTGAAACCCATACAAACAGCAGCAAGCCAAGCTGCTGCATGAAGCGTGGGACACAGCATGAAGCTTTGGTTTTGGCTCAGTTCATCTTGGGTGATCAAACATCAGCCATTTCAATGCAAGACTCCATCCCTGTGGCAGCATGGGGCAGCATGGTATGCTCCTTGCACCCAGACGCTGCGGGGTGCTTGCCCCTCTCCTCTGGGGACCGCAGGCAGTATCTGCTCAAAGGATGGACCTGACTCCCAGGACCAGCATATGTTAGTGTCTATGGAGGAAATTCTTTTTGGCAGAAACAGCTTCCAAGGGACCATAGCTAATGTTTAAGCAGTGACTTTTTACCCAGGGAAAACTCAAGTGCTTTACACTCTAAATAAGAGTAGAGCAGGCTAGCACCACAACAATGTGTAGGCAGGATGCAATTAGTGCCCAATTCTGTCTCCAGGGGGGAATACTGTCAGGTAAGGAAATTAGGGTCTTCCTGCTGCCATGGAGGTTTTGAACAAATGGTTCCTGAGTTGCACAGTTACAACTGTGGATGCACAAATCCACTCTATCCCAGATGGTCACTGCAGGAGGGTGCATTACTGGGACATATCCATCTTTCCTATTTTAATTTTGGCCCTTGTGAGCTGCTCTGGACACTCATTCAAAATGCAGAGTCCAGGAAGTACAGTGAGAAGCAGAGTACGTGCCCAAAAAATGATCTAGTCGTGGGTGCTGTTCCCACCATGATGTTAGCCAGCTGGCCTAGACGTAGCCTAGTGTAGATACACAGATTCAGAGAAAGCAGTAAATCAGGATGTGCTTTAGCTAACCCCAGACATACAGAAATCATGAGTCATGCTCAAAATAACCCAGAGATTAGCTTTAAAATTTGTGTGTTTTGAAAAACATAATGAATGTTGTGCTGCTTTTATTTTTCCTCTATTTTTTAATATCTCACATACACTTTGATTGGGTACCAAGTAACCTTGTGGGTTAAAACTGTGATTTTTTAAAAAAGTTAGATGTGGAAAGACCCTATAATAACCTGACTGACAGGGTTAAGACTTTCACTAATAAAAGAACCTTAAACAGTGGGAACTTTAGCACAATTGCAAAGGTTGGTGACATTGAAATGCCCCCTTGCTTATGCTTAATGGAGACTATGACAGGAACAGCCTCCTTGACTTGGTGTCAGGGTAAATATCCATGAAGAAGTCACTACATTACAGTTATCTCCCTGCAGAACAGCAGTTTCTAATGTATCAGCAACTTGAATGCAACCTTTCTCCTCCAGACAGCCTTTACCCCTTTATCTTAAAATAGGATTGGGTGTTCCTATGTTCCTGGTTTTTCAGGAAACACCAGCCTGGACTTTTTAACCTCTCTGTCCCAAGTCTCCTGATAGTTTAAGTGACATAAATAAACCACATGCTTTTAACTTATGACTCCAACTGCTTGGTTTTTGTCAGTTCTATAGCTAAGCCATGGCTGAGAAAGCTGAGACATAAATAAATATCTATATATTTACTAAGCTGCTGCTCCAGTGATGAAATCTGAATACAAGGAAAACTTTGACAACCTTTGAACTATTATGGCACCACTACAGTGAAATGTGATACAGCAGCTGATTTGTCTGGGGCAGCCATAAAGTAACTGGCATCCCAGCCATTTGTGGTTAAGCGTAATGGGGCTTCGTGTTTAGCCACTCCAGCCAAACCAGTCCCTTTCTAAATTTCCCACGTTTTTGTATTTAAACAAGGTCCAATTCTCTGTGGAGAGCAGCAAACCTGGTGGTCCTCATTTTCTGTTTTCTTTTAAAAGCTGAGACATATTGCTGTATTTCCTCCTTTACCACCTATGCTTTCCCTGTACTTACTCTGCAGTCCTGGCTACCTCAGGTCTTGATCCCAGCCAAACCAGTCCCTTTCTAAATTTCCCACGTTTTTGTATTTAAACAAGGTCCAATTCTCTGTGGAGAGCAGCAAACCTGGTGGTCCTCATTTTCTGTTTTCTTTTAAAAGCTGAGACATATTGCTGTATTTCCTCCTTTACCACCTATGCTTTCCCTGTACTTACTCTGCAGTCCTGGCTACCTCAGGTCTTGATCCCAGGGAAAGTTCCTCTGCTAATACTCCCAGGAACAGAAGACATTTGTAGCCAAACTGGTAGTAATGCTGTGGTTGCATGCATGTTTGTAAAGTTTGTTTTGTATAGATTTAATCTGAGGCAAAGCAACTGGATGGAAGTTTCTGCTACCTACTTTAGTCTGTGCACAGACGCTTTGTCTGAGGTGTCCTTATCTTGGCTTGCAAATCCCGGCTCTCATTACTTTCTGTTCTGAATTACTGTGATATTCACAAGTTGAACATCCAAAAGAAGAAGAAATGTTTCATTATTTTTCAAAATTTTTATATATTTCAGCTCCGTAAGTCTTCAGAAAAAAAAGCTTTTTTGGGGTTATATGAGAAAAGATCTCATTCTCTTATTCCCTCCTCTCCCCACCAGCTTGCCCCAGAGGAGTAGACTTTGCTGTCCACATCTGGCAGAAAGAAATGGCTGAAAGGAATAAACAGCCATACTCAAAGCTTGTTTATTTTACAGAAGCTGCTCAGCTGAATTTGGGAGGCACTTCTAGCAAAAAAAAAGGCAGGGAAACATATCACAGAGCAGTGGGAAGTCTACAGCAGCCACAGTCAGAAACCTGGGCCACCAGTGACCAGAGTATGCTAGGTGTGCCCCATGTTAGCGGTTTTCCTCTCCAGCTCTTAGCTTTGAGGCCCACAAGCCAAAACTTAAAAGAAAAAATAAACAAACAAAAAGAAAATCTTTTTAAGGCTCTTCAAGGGCTGAAAAGAGAAAAAGGCTCAGTGCTGCAAGTTTTGTGGAAGAGCTGAAATAGTTGGACAAAAAAAGACCCTTCTACAGCACCTGAGTGGGGCAGCTGAGCAGGGACACCAGTGGCATGTGGGGCAGTGTGTGGGGCAGTGCGTGGGGCAGGGCCTTGTGTCCTGGCACCATGTGGGGTCAGGAGCTGCTTCTCTGGGCACAGTCAGGCCAAAACCTCAGCAAGAACCGGAGAGAGCAGGAGTAGGAACAACTACAGCTGTACTTTGGGTGAGGAATAATCCAGTGCTGCT
>NW_010169223.1:8112-31447 GCF_000695765.1 Mesitornis unicolor
ATTTTTAGTAAAATAGTATTTGGCAAGGCAATTGATTCTTCTTTGTAAACAGGGAAAATCAATTAACTAGGCAGCAAATAGTTTCATTTAATTTTCTTAAACATCTGGGTGAGAGTTTGAACTAGTCTTTTGATAGTGACCCATCAGATTTAATCCTAGCCCTTGGAAGGCTGGCGGTCAAGCTGGGACACAGGGTTTTTGTGTCTGTGAGGATACAGCTAGTGACTGTGAACTGCAAACAGAGTTTCCAGCTGAGCACAGCTTGGTTAGCATATTGTTCTCTATTTGTATGCGTCATGATAAGTGGTGATGCAGCCCTCTGGTTCTTCAAGAAACTTTCCCCACAGCGGATAATACATTAGCTTTTCTCTTTTTTTTAATTCATATCTTTTTCTTGCCAATTTAAGTAAAGCTTCCAGTTCTGTAAGTCTTCCACTGCCAGCATAAAATAGCTGTTTAAGGGAGTACTGCTTCTTTCTGATGCACTGTGAGCAAAAGGAAGCTAACAACTTCTTGTTTTGGTCAGGGATTGTTCAGAGGACAATTTCCCCTCATTTTTAATTTGATGCACTACAATGGTGCTTTCCATTGCTGCAGTTGTGAGGCTATTTTAACCTCCCATGCAGCAGCACCACTTTTGTGTAAATGTCCATCTGTGTGTTCCCCCAAGAAATAAGAAAATTTAGATGGCATGACATGTTACCCATTAAAAAAAAGAGTAAGATCATGGTAAATTTCAGACATATAATCCATCCAACTTTGTTCCTCTTTCTTATGTAATATTCTCTGTATTTCCATAAATTTCTCCTTTTGCCCGTGAAACATATCCAGCTTTTTTGCAACAGTGTGATCCATTTGACCTCAGCCTTATTTTAAGATGGAGTACAATTTCATGTTGCATAGTTCCCACTGGGGAAAAAAAAAGGCCAATAAAATGCATTTAAATACCTCTCAGTTTATCCATGCTCTTAGGTATGTGTTCATTACATACTTATTACAATATCTGGACATTTACATTAGCTGTAGATCTATAGGAGACTCTAGTTATATGTGTATTTTAGGTCTTTCTGGACAATCCTGCAGCTGAGTAGCAATGCATAATGTTGTTCACTGTAACTGGCCAGCCTTTGCCTACACACTGTCCAGACTGCTTGCATTTATCAGCAACACTGAAGCTGAGCTCTCAGAGACCTATTTTTCTTTAGGATGGAAAAAAGCAAACAAAAACTGGTTCACTACCCTCTCAGGCCAAAGGCTGAGCCGCTTTTTATTCTAGTGCAATAGCATTCTCAGTTTACTTGGAGTCTTCGGGCATTACTGCAGCATGAACACTAAGTAATGCTAAGAATACCATACGAGAATAAAAGAACAACCACATATAATAATTTCTTCAACAACAAAGGCAGTAAATATCCTTGTTACACTGTGAGAAAGACATTTTCCCACTGGAAGACTCCACAGGAAATAAGAAAAATCATCAACATTTTGACATGATTGTCTAATTGAACTCTTTTCTTTGTATGGGAATTTAATGAGTGTTAAAAACACTTCAGTTTGTTAGTGTGCAACAGATGAAACCGAAGACCTCAGTGACCAGCCCTCAGAGCAAATATTTGCAAATGTTAAGGCAGCAAATGAGGTGTTACTTAAATGAAGGCACTGTGCAAAGTCTCCTTAAATCACCCAACTTTCCAAACCCATGGACTGAGGATTAGCTTGAATTAATTATACACTTCTCTCCTATTTTTCTTTTCTTCATCATGATGCATTTCTGGGAAGACTAGGGGGTCTCACACCCATTCCTACTGACTCCAGACCCTGCTTGCCCCTGTGTACACTGGCAGTTTAGCATGATATTGCAGATTTTCTCTCAGTCCATGACAGCTCAGAAGGGTAGATGTGGAAAGCAGAGTGCAATTTGCAGAGCTGTAGGAGCCCTTGGGCTTTGGTCACTCTTCTCAGTGTCCTGCTGTAGGCCAGAATGGTCCTGGTTAACTCTAGTCACCCAAAGACTCTTGTACCACACAGATCTCTGCATTGCTAACTCCCGTGCAGTTCAGTGGAGGAATGCTGTGTTTCTTTTTATGCTTAATAACATACAAGAGCACTGAGAAGCAGGCAGGTGGCCCTGGAGTCCAGTTTTAAAACATGTAGTAGTATTTATCACTTAGAAACCTCCATTAACACAAACCTCAAAGGAAGTAAAAAATAACAAATATACTTACACAATCAAAATACAGACAATAGTTACAAAAGCTTTAAAGGTCCACAAAAGGAAATAAAACCATAATTATATCTATCTATACTTCAGCTCCAGAAGACTTCAATCCTCTGCCTCTCAGGGTATGCATCTGAACTTAGTGGGGGTTTTATGCATATTTTTATTTTCTGTGCCTGTAAAGAGACAAATCAGATACAGGAAATATTTAACTGTTATGTAAACTTTCCTGACATTACATTCCTCTTTAAACCTGTTGTTCCTATCCCTGAACATCTGTACAAACATAATTCAGCCAAGGTGTTAATTTTAACCTTTTGCTTCTGGCTAAACATCCCTCTCCTCTCTCTGTCTGTGAGGTTTATTCAACTGCCTCAGGCACAGATGGCCAAAGCCACCTCCTGCCCAAACAAGGGCCACCTTACTCACAGGAAAGCCGACCCAAAGCACAATTCTGCTGTTAGGGCACTGTTTCAGGTAAAAGATTGCATTAAAAATAACGACCTTTTTGCCACTTTCTTTTTCACCTACATGACTTCTACAGCGGGGTTAACCCCCCAGCCACACAAGCATGCAGATTCGTGTGGCTGCTGGGCTTTGCTGTGGAGGGAGAAAGCAGGCAAAGTCCAGCAGGGAGGAGGCAGCAAGCGGGAGCTGCTTGATCCAGCCCTGCAGCCTGGAGAAAAGCCCACGGATGTGTGGCCTCTGGATACAAACACTTGAAACATCACTGGTCTCACAGGCCCCCATATGCTCCATGAGCACACCAAAAGGAGCAAGATTTGCAAATCACTGTTAGCTCTTGTCTGAGAGCCCACAGCAGTGCTCTGACACTCAGAGATAGTTTCTGCGTGTCCCTTGCTCCATGCTGCAAGGGCACTGGGACATTGCACTTTTCCCCAACAGAGACCCCAAAGCTATGGATGCTGTGCATGCAGCTAAGTCCTTCAGTGAAAACTATATGTGGCCTCTCTGCTGACATAGGATGTTGTGTTTGCATTTATTCATCAAAAATATTGACACTCAAGGCAAGACCTTGCTGAAAATAGTTTTGTTTAAAGGTAGGAGCTATCTTTAGTCAAGTCATTTATCAATTTAGAGTCCCACTGTTTCAGCAAAGGTTTTTATTAATGGAACAAACCTGCAGTCATTACTGAAGACAAAAATCAGCTCCCATCCAAGCACTATAGCTAGATATGTCAACAGCAGTACAGTTACAAGCTCCTATGTATCATAATGTATATTGATGGCTATGTGCAAAATACCCAGCAGAAAATCTGATAATGAAAGCAAAGAGACAGATGGATGTGAGGATGGATGCAAGCCTGGGGCCAGCAGAGTTAGATGGGCTGCTCCCTGACCCTTCTCATGTAGCACAGAAATGTTATGGGATGTATTGTCTTAGCTTGGATGCACATGGATTTTCACGGCTTACTTCACTGTCACCCAGTTACAACTTCAGTAAAGCAATGAAGCCAAAGTACTGCATTCTGAAAATAAGCATACACAGTGTCGCAAGTGAAAGCCCCAGAAAATATATCCAGAAAGGATGTGGCAAACATCTGTCAGTCTGCATCCTTTTAAAAAAACACCCAGGGGAAGTACATTTCATTACTGACTATGCTTATTTACCACAGGCTTAATCTTTTCATTGAATAATTGAGTATCCTTCATATTCCAAACCAGATGAATGGTTTGGGAGAGTCGTTAGGGAGTTTAAACTGCTTGTAAATAATCCTGGCATCCATCCATTCTGTTTTTCTCTCTAGAAAAAAAGTCCATCGATAAAGGAAGATCACTCCAGAGAGACCAGTTTCAGAGTAGTGGTTTATGTAGCCACCGTTGTTCAGGACATGTTGAATCATTCAAGGAAAAAACTAGTTGCTAATGACTGAGAGATATGCCCTGTACTTACTTCAAAAAATTTTGGAGCAACCTAGCAGCATTTTCTCAATTCCAGTGTGACTCACACTGCCTATAAAAAAAGGAAAAGCCGTTAAAATCAGTAATTAGGCATTATGGCATGAATGCTATTAAGCATACCTACAAGAAAGCATAAAGTATTTTTATTAAACTTAATATTAACGGAAAACTTCCTGTCTATACAAAGCATTATAGCTTGAAAACTACAACATTCCTATAATACACTTTACCCAAAATTACATGTTTATATACTCTCCAGTTTGACACCATTTTAACATCATTTCTCTTTGAAAACTGAATGAAGCCATACACCAAAAGGACAGAGGGACAGGACAGACCACTGGATGTTTTTAAATCTCAAGAGGGTACTTGTGTCTCTCCAAACCTACTTGGTCTGCAATCAGCCTATTTCTAAAAAACTTCTGCTCTAATGCTTGATGAAGTGGTATTAGTGAGGGGCAGGAGAGGAAGCCATTGTCCAGCGCCTACTTTGCATTTATACTTCGCATTTTGTGTAATTTAGGTTAGGATTTTCAATACCTTAGATAAACACATTTTCATTTTTTAAACCATAGGAACAAAAAGTGGCATTATAACCCAGCTAACTTTTGGGCAGCTCACTGAGGTACCTAAGACAGATTCATCATCACTTAAGACTGTCCCACTATGGTTGATAGACTATAGGGAGGCTTGTTGACCAGCTTTTGGGATGTGTGCATGTGCATGCACCTGTATGTGTCTCTGTGTTCCTCTAAATAAATGGCTGCCCTCCCAAACCAACCACCTCAGCTAAGTGTCTATAGTGGTAGGGGACAAATTCGGCAGTGAGATATCAGAGGCTTTCCTGCCACAGCAGGGTTAAGAATTACATATAGAAAGGTATTGGCTTAATATTTATATCCTTGGTAGCCACTAAGAGCGTGCAGAAGGGTGCAGGCATGGTTTATAGCTCTGTATGTATTTCTCTACAAGACTAAAAAGCTGTGCGTTCTTTTTATATCAAACGAAACTTCACAGTGCTGATGTATGTTTGCAAATAGCATAAGGCCAACGAGTCTTGAGGGGAGAATTTGTCCAAATGTCTGTAGGTGTATTGTAAGTAACCAAAGTCTCTACTTCTGTTCTGCTCTTAGCAGACTGGAGTGTGATGAAAGTTGAGTCTTGTTTCTCCAGTCAAGCATTCTGGCCCAACTTGTTGGAAGTTTCTGTACAATCATGGCCAGAAGTACAGAATTTGATTCTTTCCAAACTCAGCAGTCAAAATCTAATCACTACAATGCATCTGACAGTCTTGTTCCCCATGAGCATGGAAAGAAACTAACACAATATTGCTCAAGGAAAATTGGAAGTGTCTGGATGCTGTGCCCAACCATTTAGCCAAAATACTGCAGGTAAAAGTAGGAACTAGACTAGATATGGTAGGAAGCTTCCAATACTTTTTGCTTTTTCCAGATACTGCTAGCATGAGCTAGATAATTGCTCCATTAAGGGATATATTAATTCTAAGTCAAGTGATAGCGGGCAGTTGTTACACAACTACTATTTTATTACCTATCCAGTATAGTTTTGTAAAATACAACACTCTTGTACTTCCTAGAAAATAAGCAGGAGGATAATAGATAACCCATGCTACTCATTTCATTCTTGTGTCTTTTTTTTTTCCCAGCAGTAATATATCTTAAACCTTTCAAAGTCTCAAAAGCAGCACCACTGTGTAGGAGCAAGTAGTTTATTTATATTTCATGATGGAAATGTTTAGGCTCAGAGAGATCTGAAACTGGAAGCAATGTAATCACATCAGTGCTGTGCCTAATAAGCCTGATTAGTTTAGCAAAACAGATGCAGTTTTTCAGAACAAGGTAGTATCCATCCAGTGTAGCTATTCCAACTTAGACTGATGTTGGAGTAAGTATGTCTCAAAGCCCAGAGTCAACCCACCTAGCTTCAAACATATTTATTTGAAGACATATTTGTCTTGAGACATATTTGTTAGGAGCATATTTGGCCTAGTAATAAGAGCAGCGTACTAAAACAAACAAGTGTATTACATATGCCTTTACTCTGTGGTGCTGCCCAGGACCCAGCTTCTATTTGAAACATTTTATTTGACCTTCTTCATTTCAGGAGCAACAAACGAAATGCCAACTGTGGACAGTTTCACATTCTGAATTGCAAAGGCTGGTGGAAAAAACAGTCATCTACAGAAAAGTGTGTTGAACACAGATTGTACTGTATATTTTATGCTGAAGTAATTGATGTAACTTATTTAAATAGTGATTCCAGTGCCCAGTGTTTGCATGCTGTGTGAGGGATGACAGGAAAAGAGGGTTAATTTCAGAGAACATTGCTATAGTGGGCTGTCTTGACTCTGACACCAGCACCCCAATGCCCTTGTGCTCATGGGCATCTCTTCAGGCTGTCATGGATTCAAAAGTCCACACAGCACTTAATCAAAACATAGGTCTTAATCTTGAAAAGAGACAATGTTAAGGTTTAAGGGTTGCCAGCCTGAAAGGGAAGGACAGGTGGTGTCTGTAGGACCCTGGTGGGTCAGAGATCAGTACTGTTCCCTCCCCTTTCTGGCCACAGTCTATAAAAAAAACAAGGTTTTTGTGGGCTTTTCCTGGCTTTCCTGGGCTGCTTCCTGTCGCATCTCGGGACGGCTGGGCCTAGCTCCACGTGCTCGGCAGTATCCACCACCATCCGCTCCCGGCACCACTGCGGTCCCTGGTGATGAGTCACAGCAGTCACAGCGTGAGGAGCCACAGCAGTCGCTGCGGCCATGAGGCACTGCTCGGACATTTCCACTCAGGACTACTGGGATCGGGTTTTGTATATAATTATCCTTTGTCCCTTATTAATTCCCTTTTCCTTTCCCCTGTTGTTTTCATTAAACTTGTTACAGTCTTAACTTCCAACCTTGTGCAGAGCAATCTTTTTTATTTATTTATTATTATTCTCTCTCTAGTCCCTTCTCTTAATCCTCCCCCTGGGAGGGGTAGGGGCAATAGAGAGAAAATCCTGCGCTCGCTCTCTCTCTCTCTGACCCTTAAATGGAGAGAGAAAATAAAGGAAAAACAGAAAAGTTTGGCAGAAAAAAAGCTGCCAGTGGGGACTTCTGGACAGAATTGTTTAGTTGAAGCTCAGCACTGTGCTAACAGATTCATGTGGCCGTTGGCTGGTGTAACACCAATATACAATGCAGACATCCTGGCAGCAGGGTTTGAGTGCATTGGATGAGATATGAGTGATTTGGGAACTGCACAGCCTCACACAACTGCAAATGTATCCCAGAGCTAATAGTGCCCAGACACCACATTACCAAGCTTCCAGAGCTGGGAGGCTGCAGTCGCATATGTAGCTGCTTTAGATCACATTAATGGCAATTTTTCCAAATGGAAATCTCAAAAGAGGAGGAAGGAAGTCTCCTGTGGAGTTTACCTATGTGTAAGCCAGATATGAAGAGAAATCTTTCTTACCAGGACACCACAGAAGGAGTCATTGGGGTTTCCTGTTAAATATTTGCTTGCTAGCCATGAAGCACACTCCAGCCAGTATTTATGTAACATCAGGGATTTGTATGCCTTTTCCCTACTTCTTCTGCAGTCTTCTGTCACTTGAAGATATTTTGAGAGTTACTCCAACCTGCCTGTGTCCAGATCTGGCTCTAGCACAAAGGGTTAGCCCTTGAACATCTGCGGTTCATTCTGAAACCAAATTCCTTAAATATTTGTTTCAGGCACATTCCAAGGAAGCAAGAGACTCAGATTCAATTGCATTCTGTCTGAAAGTTATTATAGGTTGGCACTTCACATTGCCTTTCTAATGTCTGAGTCCAGAGCTCATTGAAATCATACTCTGCACACTTATTGCAAGACCAAAATATATTTCTCAGAAAAGTAACAAGGGTATTTCACAACATGAAAACTTGTACATCAGAAAAACTTTAGCAAACTTGTTGTACCTTACCCATGTACAGCTCCATGACTGCTTGTTACTCCTTTTTATGCTTTAAGCTGTTTAAAAATGACAATTGAAACAAAATAATGAAACTAACTCTGATAGCGAAAAATGCTTATTCTTCTTCAGACAAAACTTTGTCCTGTGCCAAGGATCACAGCAATGAGTAAAGTGGTATCATTGCATGCCTGCACAGGCCTCCCTACGGCCTTATTAAAGAGCCATATGAACAAAGGAGAAACCTTGAAAGTGAGTCCTAATACAGATTTGCTCGGATGATTGCTTTTTGCCTATCACACCCTGTACACAGGGTTATGCTGTCAGGTTTGATACCCGTTGAATGTGTTTGAAGACAGCTCTGGGCTTTCCCTGCCTAAGGAGGTGCAGAGGGCTGGGTGGCCAGGGAAGTTGCCCTGCCTATGCTGCTGCTATGTTATTCCACCCCAAAAACCTTGGGGTTATCTTTTAGCACTTCACCTACACAATCCCAGCAGGATGCAATGGACCCACAAAGCGAAAATCTTCCCTCTCCTGCAGCAGCAGACAGCACTCCCTCTAAGGGCACTGCGCCAGGTCAGCAATTGTGCTACACTTAATCCTAGTTATTTTTACAGCACTTCTTGTAATTGTCAAAGAAGCATTGGATGTTTACCCTTGATTGCGTTGGTTTGATGTTGTTTGATGTGAAATCACAAAGAGCAAATAAAATGTTCCACAAATGGAAACACCTTGGCACCTTTCAACTGTTCCACACAATTTACCAAACACTTTGAGTGAATAAAATATGAGTTTGTAAAACATCCTCAGCTAATTTTGCCCTCATATGAACAATTAAATATGCCAGATTCACTATAGACAAGCAGTAATTTAAACAAACTTTACAGTTAAGGCTTATTTACACTTTGTTACCCCGTCTTCTCAAGCTACTCTTTATAAGCCATTCCCCCCTCCATTCCTCAAAACGGCAGCAGTGTGAGAAATAATGGGAAGTTTGTCTACTCTTTCCGCCTCCAAATACAATCAATTGTAACTCACAGTGAAGGCTGCTATTGTGCCCATCTCACCTCCTCCTTATGATTAACCTGCTACAAACCAAGATGGGAAGTCCTAAAAGGGAAAAGATTTGAAGCAAAGTGAAATCCGGAAAAGAGCAAGTGTCAAGATTATATTCCTGTCTGACAGTTGCTGAGACTTTGGCTTTGATCCAGTGCTAGGTACCACACACAGACATAAAAAAAGAGATCTTGCACCTGAGGTGTCCCAGAAACCATATAGCAGACTCATCTGCTCAGCCTGTCTATGCAGCACAGGATTCACTTTCACTTCTGCAGCTGTCTGCTGTATGAAACCATGGCATATTTGCCTGTTATGCCACATTTGCCTGCTATGCCACTTTCTCAAAAATTTTTTTCCTGTCGTTCCACTATATTATTCATGGTGCTATTGTCCAAGCAAAGCATTTTTTCTCCTTTGTTATTAGTAACAGTTAGTTTGATGTAGTCTTCATTGTTTATTTCAAAATCTTTGAAGCTACCTTTACATCTGTAGTTTTCCATCTTGAGAAATTAATTCATTGTCTCCCACTTTGAACAGCATAAACTGTGAACATGCTTTACATAAAAAACTCGCATGCAATATACTGAATGTTCTTTTGGTTTCAAGCTCTTCTTCCACATCACTCATATCACTGGTCCTGAAGGATTCTGAAAGGATCCATTTGCCTTTGCATTGCTTGCTTAATGAAAGACATGAAGGACTAATTAATGACTGTGATGAAGAAGATACTTGCTCTATAGACAGTGGAAAAGATGAGCAACACAAAACTCAAAGAAGAGCAAAATACAAGAATTAAGACTGTATGCTACAGAAAAGTGGAAAAGAACCCAACACCCTTCAAGAGACCCTTCTTACCAACAAATGCTTCTGGCTTTGTGTCTAAGAGAGAGACAATATGCTCATGAAGACTCACACACACATATCCCTCCTGTGATCCTGACATAGTTCATGCATTAAAGCAGCCACTCTCACCCGAGTAACCCACCCCCTATATATTTATAGCTCTTCTGTTATTATTTGACTCTTTGTGTGGGTGATCTCTTGAGATATGCTTCCCCTTGTATCCTGTGATTATGCATGAGAACTATAAATACACATCTGAGTGGGTCAGCATATCCCTCCCCCCTCTCTGAAACAGATCTAATCTACCCAGATACTCTGGTCCTCGTTTTATGAGCAGGTACCTTTTCACTGCTACAAGAAGATGCTTGCAGAGGATATTGCTGAGACTACTGTATCTGATGAAGTAAAACCAGTGAGAAGTATTTCTCCAGCTCCCCTGGGGAACAGGGAGGGAAGGAACAGTTGCTTCTAGAGTAAGTATAGGCAAATGCTTTATTTTTGCAGCCTCGCATGACCCACAGCACAGCATCCATGGGGAAAACTTCTTGACTCGGTTATCTGTAACCAGTGGCCACATTGTTATACCTGGAATCATGCCACATTAAAGAGCAACTTTTAAGACACTGTGTCATTTCATCTCCTTCTGTGCTAGGGAATCATGCCTGATTCTCTGCTCTTGTAACAGGAAGAATTTATATCAAACAAACTGTTTTAAGCCACACTATTTTAAGCTGGCCATACATTAGGGGACATTAACTGACAGGACAAGAACCAAGGTTCAACAGAAAACTCACCAAACAAGCCTGTAAAAACATCAGCCACTGTCAGTATGACCATTAGTTAGTGAAAGACAGCACATGTGGATCACAGAAATCCTCTGAAATAAATTAATGAGGCTTTTCAGAGCTTACAGTGGTAAGTAGCTCCCTTACCTCATACATTTCTGGTATCTGTTTTTATTATTATCTACCTTCTTACATGCATAACTCTTGAGGACTGCAGGAATATGCTGAACTTCTGAGAGCATGAAGCACAAGGTCTATCAGGTGTAACTCCAAAACAAGCAGTATAAATTTTCTTTGTTTCTCTTTAAATGTCTGGGAGTGGGGGAAATCATGTAAATCCTTTCAACTGAACAAATTTAAGCAGAGATCCAGCTGAATATATGTCTGGAACTTAAAAAAAGAAAAAGTTGTTCAGATAAAAATATTTCTGCTTATGGAGATCTTAAAAAACTGCCCTTAAGTGACACACAAACTACTTTTTAGTGACACAACAGTTGGTGCTTTCACACTCTTCTGAAGACAACCCAGTGACTAACCACAGGGAATGGAAATTAAGAGAGGAATGCAAAAGGTGCGAGATGCACTCAAAGAAATTCAATAATGTGGCTATTTTCACTGAGACTACAAAATAGACATTTATAAAAATATGGACACAAAGCAGATTTTGAAATCACCAAATAGCAGTCAGAATAGTAGATGTTTTGTTTCACCTACAAACTGTTGCATGCATATACTGTGGATGAGATTTCTTAGAAGCAGATACTCTTTCAATAGTATTTCTCCTTGACCGGAGCCCTTGGAAAACTGCTATGTGCTGAAGGAAGGAGTCACAGAGAGCATCAAACCTTTATTTCAGTTTTTCCTATATCTTGTCCTGCCCTTCGAAAGTCATGATTCACAGAATATGCAGAGTGATGCCACTCATGAGATTTTGGTTTTCTATGCATTAGTAGGCTTCAAAGAGTTAGCTGCTGAAGCCAGAAACTCTGGACTCCAGTAGACAGAAAAGCATTTATCAGTTTCACTGTCTTCAGATTGAAGCTTTGACCAGCTGTACATCACCTCAAAGTAGGAATTCATGGCCCATCATTTCTAGACCATAATCAAATTAATAGTTGAGAATAAGTACACTTCATTTTCTGTTTCTAGAAAGTGAGGAAATTAAGTGAAAATTGCACATTGATTTAAATATGCAAAACTGTCAGGACTTATTTCTTAAACAAATCTCCAAAGTCTGCAAAATAAAAATGAATGGCATAAATTATTTTCCACCACAGTCACTATCATGTGTTATTCCTTTGTCTTGCAGAACAAAGACAACTGTGTCTGCAGGCAGCATGAGACAATGACCTATAAGAAGAGGAATGGATATAAATCAGCATTTACTGACTATCACTAAAGGGTGACTTGTATAGGCATAGCTATATCTGTATACAAGGGTTAGCCAGCATGGCCACCGTCTCCTATACCCAGGAGTATATAGAGTACGTGTGTACATACAGTTTCCTTCAGAACTAATAATGGTAAGGTGCTTTAACTGAGAACAGAATACAATTACTGACCTTATTGTTCTTTATGTCTGGTACAGGTAGTCTGTGCCTTTGTAGCCTGAAAGAATATGTCATAGTTGACAAAACACCACAGTGCAGATCTCCTGGTATGCTATTAGCAGCACATTTTTGATATGTGCACAACCTCAATGCCATCCTCGTGTGCTGTTACGCACTCCTAGACACACTGGTCTTTGACTACTACCTCATGGTCCAGGTGTCACAGTTCTTCAGAGTACCAGACCATCAAAGTCCTCCATATTTTTGTAATGTCAGCTTGTCCATTAGCAATTGAAGTTAAATGCTAAACTATAAAGAAACACAGAAAAGCTATATAGTAGTAAATTAATAAAATTAATGCAGTAACTGATTTTTGTAAATTAAACAGAACAATGACAGATGCTTGTAAAAGTATGTCTGGACTTCACAGAAAATAAATACCACAAACATCAAATAGCTCTCCGAAAGAGAGGTAAACAGCTTATTATATCTTTATTACCTCATATAAAATGTTCTCCTACGTATAACTTACATTAGTTTCTTTAGAAGACTTTCCTTAGGAAGAAATTACAGCATCAGGAAGATTCACCAGCCTTTACACCACTCCAGGAAAAGCCAGAAGAGTCTTGAAGAAAATACAGAGAAATATGACAGATTTTAAACTGAATCTCATGCTGAGCAATAGATTCTGCTTTCTGGGCTTTCCTGACAGCTAACATGAGCTCCTGAGGCTTTCAGCTGCTTGGGGCTGAGGCGTAAATGTGAGAGAGATCCTCAGCAAGGGGTTCTCTGCCCTGTGGCGCATTCCCTTTCCTGCATCAGAGAGGTGGGTGGAGGTGGTGTTCAAACTCAGTGGAGATCTGAAATTGTGTGGAGCAGAAATTGATGGATACTAAAACATATATTTGTATATTTTACATGAACATATTACAGCAACGTACAGTGTAATAGTAATGATGGTCCTGGTGTCAGTGAAAATGTTTACCTCCCTTTTTCTCAGCCTTCCCCCATGCATGCACAGTTACCCAGTAAAGACTGGAAGGATGCCACTGGTAATTATTTTGTGCCCACACACTCTACATGACCATCAGCAGAGATGGAAATGAAGGATTTGCTGTTCCAGAACCACACAGCTCTGTATTTAAGCTAAATAAGGGTTTGATTATGGCTTTTATTCCCAGGCTTGCCAATGGGTGGGGCATCAATAAGACTATTTCAAAAGCACCCCGGAAAATAATGTGACCTGGAGACATAGATTCCTGCTTTTCTCTGGAGGTGGCAGAAATTATTATGAGTAATGATTCTCCTAAGGTGACATGTATCCACCACCTCACACGTCAGCTGACCCATAAGCTACATCCATTTACCTTCAGTGCTGCCAGAGACCCAGGAGACAAGGTTTGGTAGACACCATCACACTTAGGCAACTTGTTCCTGCTCTAGCAGACACCTGGGAGCTTAAGAGATGTAGCACTAAAACTGAGAAGATGTTAACTTTTTGTAATGCTGATGCTTTAAATATTGCTGTTCCAGTGATTCTTAGAAGACTTTTGAAAGTAGCAATGAACATCTAAGAGAAATGAAAGGGCGGAAGGTGTGGAGAGTTTGAATGCTGGCAAAAGAAGATCTGCATCAGAGGCTTTAAGTCTAAGAGAAGAAAGTAGAGTTGTAGGAATACATAGGAATATAGGAATAATTAATATAAATTGAATGGGAAAAGAAGATTCTGTAGCTGGATAACCTGAGTTCCTGAGAATTCCTAAGGCATATGAAAACCTGAAGTGTAAGAACAGAATGGAGAAGTTGTGGATAAAGAGGGGCCTTAAGAAATAGGCATAATACAGGCCCCATTAATAACAACAGGGATCTTTCTCCCCATTAGGAAAAAGGCCAATATTTCACCTTATTTGCATTAATTGGTGAGTGATACATGAAATAAAATGAGGGGGCCAACAGACCTAACCACAGGTTAGTGACAAAGTTCTCTACTAGCAGAGTCCAGCTAGCGAATTTACTAAGATCCTCATGGAAAAAAGTATGGGAAACTCCTGTGGCATGTGGCAATGGCTAGTGTGGGCCAGCTGATACAGCTGCCCCAGAAAACGGTTTCATGTAACCCCCTCCACAAAAAAAACACACCAAAACCAAACCATTTAAGTGCATGCAGTGAGGACATGACCCTGTGTTATGACCATGAGAATGTGACAGACAGGACAGAGAAGGTAGTAAGGTGTCACTAGGAATATGCATTGCTTAGCAGAACTAGTCAGCTAGGAGTGTCCCATGCAAAAGCAGCAATAGGGCTGCCGTTATCTGACCAAGCCAGTGTGGGTGTTACCACACAGCATTGCCACACAGGCGGACCCAAGAGGAACAGTGAAAAACACACTCAAAACTTTAAAACAACTTACCACTCCTTCATGTGCGGGTATGGCATCATGCAGGTATGTGTGAAGCCGTTGGGCAGCCTCACTCACCTTCAGACCTTCTGCCAGCCATCCCACTCCATCCAGAGACACTGTTTGGGACAAGTGATCCTCAGTCTGCCCTGTAGGCCATATTGTAAGCTAGGCATTATTTACACAGATCCTTACTGTGACACTTCAAGCATCATGTTCTGTGAAACAGCAACAAACACAGCATCCATTAGCTTCCAAGAAGCTCTTGAAGACTGATTCACAGAAGGGGCACATAGTGCTTCTGGGGAACTTCTTGTTTCAGTGAGTAATAACAGCTCCTAATAATGCTATGTGGTATGGGAGGAATTTAACTCCTTTTTAAAGGGAAACAGATGTTGAAGGGAGCAGGACATGAGATCATTAAGGGGCTGCTGTGAGGGGTCAAGGGTTCTTTTCTGAACAGTGCTTGTTTTATAGTTTTCTAAAACTTAATGTTGTGTCATTACTATAAAGTCAATACATATGCCTTGTTTTTAACATTTCTGAGCACTCTCAACTCCTATTAGCTCTGGCTAGAGTCAGAATTTCTCAATGGCTTTGAAAACCAGGTCCATTATCTCTTTTAAAATAAGTTATTTCTTCTCCTCCTCTCTTCCACTTCTGTTTTCCTTCCTTATAATCATTCTCAGCATATAAATTACTCATGGCAGAGACAGCTAGCATTTCACTGCCTAGACCTAGCCTGTTAAGATGTAAGCCTAGGTACAGATTTTAGCCTAACATGCTACTAATACAAATAGTTGCCTCTGTTTGACGTTCCCATGGTCATTGTGGAAAAGGCAAACCAGCTTTTGAGGGAAGGTGTGTTTCCTAGGAGGTCTTGATCTTCCCAAGCAGGTCTTACTGGAGAGTGGAGGTAGCCTTAATCCAGGCTGCCCACACTTGCAGGTATGCTACAATGCTCTGCAGATGTGGAGAACCTTAACAGTCTTCTTTCTTTTCAACTCACTGTTACCTGGACAGCTGAAGTTTAGCCAGGATGTCTATTTATTTGTCCTGTTAAGGGAATAGGTGTTAGGTTTCCACAGCTGAGTTCCAGATGTCCTTCTATGAATTTCCTTCTTAGCTCCTGACATGCCTCATCAGCAGTGACTTGTCCCAGCTGGTGGTAGCCAAGAGGTAACTGGCCATACAGTCCCTGCACACTGCTGGTAAGCCTCAAAACACAATTTGGATTGCATTTTCCAGAATAAGCTTTGAAAGAATTTGGAGACAATTAGAGGTAACTGAATTAGTAGGAAGGTCACTTGTTAACTGAATAAACTTGACATGGGATGCAACCATATTGTTTTAAAGCATGGCATACCACAGCCCCTCATGGGCTCAGCAGAGGTGATTCAATGTCAGGGACCTGGGGGCACTAATCGTTGCAGAGGCCTATCCTCAACCCCATCTCCTGCTGTCCCCTGGTCGTGCCCAGGGTGATCACAGTGGCATGACCAGCCCCTGCTCTGCCCCCTGCTCAGACCTATGGCAGACCCAGATTCCCAGACGCTACAGATGTGATCATCACAGCTTGACCATACCTGCTTGAACAGCTTTTGCAGCCCTTTGCAAAGGAGACAGCAGGGTTGATGTTAAACCCCCCCTAACTCACGGCGCTCCACAGCCCAAGAAACAACACTGTCACTAATGGTTTAAAGCAACAGACCAAGCTGTTGGCTGTCTTTGTGGAGGAGGTAACCACTTCCAGCATAATGGGTGATAAGATAACTGTGGGCAGCAATAGTTTCAGCTTAATTCAGCAGGGCTAGAAGGTGGGTGCCCCCAGTATTATCACAGTTGAATACTACACACCAAGTATCACACTGAAACAAAGCCTGTACTTCCAGCATTGCAGAAATATTATCATATCAGTAGGAACTCAGGCAAAAACTTTAGCTTCTTTGCTGTCCCAAAAGATGTCCATTTTCAGCAAGAAAATAAGATCCTAAGAACCCGGCATTTGCTGAATTCTTTTTTTTTTTTTCACTTGTCTCAGGCCTTCAAGACTCCTAATCTAAACAGCTGCATCCTTCCCCAATGCACAGCAGTGATGCTTCAGTGAACAAAGCCTGCCACAGTACACGAATGCAGATGGCAACCAGGGAACTAGCTTTGCATTTTGCTTTAGTGGAAGAAAACTTTCATGAACTGTGCTTCAAGGGGGATCCAATTTTCACTGTAATTAAAACTGTCTCATTTACTCTCAAGACTTTTTACCACCAGTATCAAGGTCTTGGCAGACACTTCATTAGCTTTTTGAAAGCTTTCAGTATTAATTCCAGAGATTCAAGTTTGCAGCTTTGGCTCAGTTCTTGACCAGATCTCAGATGGGAAGCACTTCTTTTCCACTGGCTAAAATTCTTGCAAAAATAATAAGCAAGACTTATCTCTTGCTGCTTCAAAATGGCACTTTGTACTTCACTGTCTTGAATACTGCAGTTATTAAAATTTTGAAGGTCTTAATACTGTATTCTGTGGATGTGCCATTTTCATTCACAAATGTGACTACTACTTGAACCAAGAGACTAGCCTGGAAATGAAACTGTCCATGTGTGCATCTCCATTTTCATTGGATAGCATCTATCTAGCTTCTGATTGCTTACATTCCATATTAATTAAAATCCTGTTTTTAAGTCTACAATCCATTAAAAACCTCAAATTTATATCCATTTTTATTAATACAAAAGTTTTCAGCTAGTTTAGAAGGAGTTCAGTCAGATCATCTACAGTTTTATTTATTTTTCTCTTCAAACAAGAACAATCCCTACTTTTTGTGACCTTTGCTAAGAGTTATTTCTCTTCTTTCAGTCATCTCTACTCGTTTCCACAGAAAGAAAATGTCCTTCTGTAACCATACATACATACTAAAAGACGGACAAAATGGGGCAGTCAATCCAAAGGTCACGTTTACATTCCCATCACATAACACTGTTAGGAAGGCATAGCTCTTCTCCAGGGGTGGTGTGGATGATGATGCTACGTCTTTTTGTTGGGGGCAGAGATGTCCATGGCCTGGCTGGGGCACCGTAGAGGAAGCCTGAGGCGCAGGAGCTGTGGGTGGAGGGGAAGCTGCAGCGGTGGCATTGATGCAAGCTGCCCAGGACACTCTGGAGGTCACCCCCTGGTTCCCTGAGGCTCAGGGCACAGGAGGAGACCACAGCTACTGGGGAAGGGTGGGAGCTATGTGCAGAAAAGAAAGGAGAGACAAGCCTTCAGACAATGATGTAGGCATACAGACTTCATGTATGAAGTGTTGAGTCACAGGATGCAGATGGGAAATCCAAGGAGCTGTTTCACTGAACGCATTTCTCCTTCTCCTTTCTCTGCATTTCACTTTTTAGATCATGTCTGCCAGAAGTGATGTGATAATTGCTATCTTTCTCTTAACATGTGAGATTTGCACAGCACTGTATGCTGAGTCTTAACATTAAGCTGACAATAAATATCTGGCCATAAGCATCTGCCCTGTTATCCCTAGAGGAAGGTGTCACCTGCAGAAGCAGTCAGAGTTCAGCTTAGCTAAGCACATGATCCCAGTAGTTAATATACAAGATGCAGTTGAAATATGTCCTATGGGCACACATTGTATTTATACATGATGTCTACAGGACTGTACCTCTCAAAAATGCCACTACAGTTATAGAAAAGAAGATGAAGAAAAAAGTATGGCCAAAGCCACAGCCTTCATTTTCATCTTTTAAAATGTCAAATTCTTTCTACTTTCATCATCCCAAATAATAACCTGGGGGAGCAGAAAGTAGATGTGAATGTAAGAGTTGCATGTGTTTGGTTGCTCTGTCTATTGATCATTTCTGAGATAAACTCCAAAATGGTTTATTAAAGCAATGTCAATATTTTAAAGTGCTTTGAATCAGAATATTATTTTTCAAGGATATCAAATCTAAATATATTAACTCAAAAACATTTGATTCAAACAAGTTTAATAAAATGTTAGAAATGTTGTGGTAACAGGATTTGCAAGATCTTGCTGCTAAAGAAAGGAGAATATATAATTTTAAAACTAATAGAGTCAAAGAATTCAGCAAATATATAACCATGAAATAAAAGTGCACAAAGATGTGAAAAAACTCATAATTTTTGAAAGTTCCAAAATCTTCTCTGATTATATATAACTAACTGACAGATTACTTCTTTGATGTAGTAAACAAATGTATTTTTATCACTACAGGTTACGGTTCAATAGCATTTCAAAGAAATGTTCTCCTTTTTTTGGTTTTATTTTATATTAAACCAAAATATTAATGACACTTATTTTTTATCTTTTAATAATTTCTAAATTAAACAATATTGCATTCAATATTGGCTTAACACTGAGTTGGAGGCACAGAAATAAGCACAGAAATGGTGTTACAAACAAAAATATGTTGCAGCACTTCATCATCTAGACATAACTACACATAATACATCTTCTTAATATAAAAGAGATAGCTCAGAAGTAGTAGAGAAGTAGGGAGCTAAACATAACCAGATAAATATCGTACTGTTTTGAACTGTAATTTTAAAATTGCCCAGCTGCTGTTTCATTTACGTACCAAGACAGTCAAAAATAAATGACCGATTTTCCAAATAACAGAGCATTCCTTCAGGAACTCTAGAAAAGTAAATCAATGACAGATCTGTAAAGCATTGGATGCATGTCAGTGTGAGGAAATTATAACTAAGGCATTAATAAAACATTGCATTAATTAGTTTTTAGTCTTGATAGACATTAAGTACCAAAATTTTATCATGCTCTAAACAGTTAACAGATAAAGGCGATTCTTCAAGGACTTAATTATGACTACTGCATGAGACAGATAATATTAATCTTGGAACATGATCTGTTTTGTCTGTACAGAAACCACAATGTCTTTCATCTGAGGGTAACTTCAGCTTTTATCGCATATTTATATATATTATCCATCTGTAAATAGAAATAATGATAACCACATTTTTAACTTTCAAGCATGTGCTGAAAACCCATTTATACTAACAGCACCCATCTGTCAGTGCATTCATTGCATTAAATGCCACACATGGAAGTAAAAATACTTTTTTTAAATCAGTTTTTCTCTATGTAATACACATAACAGAAAACCAAAGTCGTGGGCTGTCACAGAGTGCCATGAGGTCCGAGACCATTCGGACAGCTTCACTAGGTCGTTTTCTAAGCCCATTGCTTAGCTGAGCCACCTCTCTGAGCCACTCTGGTGACGCTCCCTCTGTCATATCCAGTGTTAATCCCTGATAGAAACTTCTCCTTGTTTTAATACCTGCCGAAGTGAGCAACGGTCAGGCAGTTACCTGTGCCACGGTTTGTACTTTTAGCCAAGACTATGGCTTCTTGCAACACAGGAGAAAAGACCCTGGACAGGATTCAGCCTATTAACTTTGGAGCTGGAAGCGTGCAGAGCACCTACTGCCCCTCCTCGGGTTCCCCAGCCTTTGCAGTGTACCCTGCTTTCCCATTTTATTTAACAGCTGTTGATGGCCCTTTACTCCATCTGGTTAGTTTAACCACTTTTTCTCTTTCTCTCCTGCAGCAACATGTTTCACAATTCAATAGTACACAGATGGAAATTAGTTTCCTTTTGTTTTAAACTATTCTGTCTCGGTTCATTGTGGGTTTTGCCTTTCCTCAGACCATTGATTAGAGCTAGCCAACTTGCATTTCCCTTGCAAGGAAAACTTTTATAATAATTCTGTTGCCTTTTGTGCCTTTTCTTGTTTTATTGCATTCATGAGGAGATGAAGCAACCAGAGGCAGCCATAGTACTCAAGGTGCATTGCTCACAGAAAAGCTTAACCGTGTTTAACATTTTGTTCTTCATTCCTTTCTAAATCATTCCTAGCATTTGGTTTCCCTTTGACAGTTAATGAATGCAGGATGTTTTTGAAGAACTATTCACAAAGACCCCTCTTCTGAGTAGTAGCACTCCACATACATTTATGCATGTATCACTGGAGTTGCTTTTCCTATTTTTCACTTAGCGGCATGGGAAGAAATACACAGTTTTAGCAGGTCACTCAGGAACGTCAGGTCTCAGCAACTTCTTATCCTCACTTCTTTCCCTGACTGTCAAGTACCCCCAATAACATCAGCAAATGCTGCTTTCCTGTTATTCATTCAGTTTGCCCACTCACTCATGAATTTCCAGGGCAGAACAGACTCCTCAACCCCAGGAAATTCAGCTGTTAACCTCCTGCTGCTATGAAAATTGATTATTGTTCATAGCCTTTACCTTCTGTCTCTTACTTGGTTATTAATATTTTTACCTCACAAAAATGCCATTTATTTTAAGAGTACTTCAAGAAGGTTGAGAGCTTCGTGGAAAGCTGAATATGGTATGCGTGTCTCACAGGCTGTTGTCTAATGTTCAGAAATGAACCTTTGGGCTGTATCAGCTATTCAGGCTGTATCAGCTGAACAGGCTGAGTTCCCCAAAGGTTATTGTCAACAGCTGCTTTGTCCTGAGATGTCCACCCCAGGCAAATCCCTGACAGCCTCAGTGCAGGAATTCCACCACACTTTGCTTTTGAGTGACTTCTCGAGCTTGCACTGCAGTGTTCTGCCACCCGACTTGTCCAATGGCACCAGCAGCCACTGAAACCACAGAGGCCAAGAGGCAGCTGCAAGAAACTGCTGCCCACTGACAAGTCAGACACACCTCTGGCAAAGCCATGGCTGAGGTCTTTTTCTCATGATGGAAGGGAGACTTGGGATATGAGATGTCCACAGTCACTGGTGGGACTGCATTGCTCAAGGTGCTTTGCAGCAGAACAGCTTTCAGACATCACCTCATCAGACACCACTATCAAAGGTGTCAGCCAGAGATAACATCTGGTCTGCACTAACAGTGCACCACTTCCCATGTATACTTCTCTTGCAGAAAAGAGTAAATTCCTTGTACTATAGTGGGGACTTGCCATGGGCTGCCCCTATACAGAGTGATGGCAAGCCCAGCTGAGGAAGGCAAATCAAATCCATCACAGGCAGCAGGGCACAGTTTGCCACCTCCTGCCACCATTGCCATAAAGTCTTTCTGGTGGTGCTATCTTGTCCTCTCACCTACTATAGTCTTATCAGAATGACTGCACCTTCTTGCTTCCCTCTTCAAGTAGCCCTCAGTAGTAGGTAGTAAATTAAAAACAAGGATATAGGGAAAAGAACAAGGATATAGGGAAAAGAACAAGAAGTAATAACAGACCATAGAGCTAGGCCAGAGGGTGCTTACTGAAACATCGGCACTGCAAGAACTGGGCCTTGACGATAAGTGACAAGTAGCTGTCAGGAGAGCCAGAGAGCTTCCTGGGATTATTGGCAGGGAAACTGTTGGACAAGGCTTTCTAGTGCAACGGGAGAGCACCAGTCCACAAACCTGGGCTCTCCTTTGCCAAAACGTGGTGTGTACTTTTGTGTGATATGGAAGTTTTCCACCGCTTTTCCCTGCCACAGAAGAGAGCAGCTTTCATGCAGCACAAGTGATGGGAGGACAAGGAGATGAGACCAGGACCACCACATATTGCAGTATAGCCCTATCCGTAGCTATCCATGGACCCTATCCATTGGGTCCATCAGCTTCAAAGTGATTTTACCAGCATTTAGCTCTGTGTAGTCCTTATTTCCTATCATAGCCCTAAACCAGAAGACTCCTATTACTCATCTTTAGCAGACAAAAAGCAATCACAGAAACACTGTTTTTTCTGCGACATCAGCTTAAGCTTCTGGCTATAAAAAGCCTAGTTCTGCTTTCTTTCAGGTCTTTTCTTCCCTATTGAGTAGCAGTGCAGGCATCCCGACAGCCGAGCCCACGGCATGAGTCCCAGTGTGATGATGCTCAGCTCCAGACAGGAAACTCCCAAGAAAAACACTGATTGCAGCAGGACAACTAGGCAACCCTACACACCTGCCTGCACTTAGCAGGGCTGTTGTAGTGTTCCTGTTTGCCAGCTCATTACATCCATTTCTGACAGAAAGCTTTGCTGTACCCAAAGGCATTTTACAAGCATGTTTAAATTAGACAGTTGTAGAATGCAAGTTTCAGCTTCTTTTCCAAAGGGCTGCTCCTGCCAGTGAGGAAATCTGCTACCCTGTTGCTACCGTTGAGTTGCTATTATTTAGCCAATAACTCTATCAAGAGCTACATTACTAAGAACATGCTGTAATGGCAGCCTAGGGTCAAATGAGACATATTTTTGCTCACTTTCTAAATACTTCACCCTGTGTCAACCCTCTCAAACTCTCTGAAGATCCCATTATTAGGCACAGTAAAACAAAGTGGCAGATGCAGGAGAGGTGAGCCTCACTCGAGTATGCTAATGGCTCGAGCTGAGTAAGGAGTACCCAGAATTTCTTCCCTCCCCCTCGCATTTTCATGGACATTACCAATACTCGGCGGCGAGCTCCGCCGTCTCACATTTCACCCCTGGCTGCCCACAGCGCCGGGTGGTCCACCCCTGGCCGTGCCCTGAGTCCCGCAGGGGACCCCCTCGGACACGGGGCATGAGTGGGTGGTGAGGGGAGAAGGGGCGGGGTGAAGCAGGGTGGGCCGGGGA
>NW_010169224.1:0-806 GCF_000695765.1 Mesitornis unicolor
TTTTGTGGTTGTTCCTGCATCCTGCCTGTGCCTGCTCACACACCTGCCAAACGCTGTTTCTGCTGGTGACAACTCTAGAGGGGTTGTTGTGTAATATCCCATAGCAGTATTCCTAAAACTTCAGGTTGTTGTAAGGGGCCTCAAACAAGAACTCACTCAAGGACATGACTTTTGTAACTGTGACTAATACATCCTGATATGTCCTAGTACAAATACATCCTAGTGCATTCTGAAGGACTACAGATAAACCAGCAGAACACTGACTGAGCCCAAGATAAGGGAGGTGAGGAAAAGGTTCCAGGAAAGACCATATATGGGAGAAAGACAGAGTTCATGGAAAGGACAGTAAGAGGTGCCTCTTCAGAACCACAAGGGACCACCAAAGGACCCCTTGTACACAGCGCAGTTTGATCTGAGAATGATTCAGGAGGTATTTAAATGTATTGTAATTATATTTAAATTGCTACCAATCATTGTAACTTAGATTATGTAATCCTGAAACTTATATGTATAAATATGCTGAGAAAAGTGCCAGTAGTTGTGCGAGCTTGGATGGAATAAATAATGCCCCTTGCACCTGACATTGAATAAAGAATGCCTGCTTCTTGATGTTACATTGGTGTTAAGAGGTTTTTCTATTCCAAATTTCGGTGTCAAGGTCATTTCAAACCTACCTGACTACAAGTTCAAGCAATTTTATTTTTAAGAGTCCTATTCATTCTTTCCATCCATCCTGAGGACTGCAGATGATATGGAATATGTATCATGTATTCCTAAACTTTTATAGATATTTTTTAGTATTCCTG
>NW_010169224.1:886-1287 GCF_000695765.1 Mesitornis unicolor
TGGTTTCAGGTATTCTGTATCTGGAAATGATTTATGGCAAGAGTGCTTTGATCACTCCTGCAGTATCAGCTTTTCTGATGGGAAAAGCTTCTACCCATCCTCAGAACTGATCCATGATTACCAGCAGGTGCTTAAGTCAGCTCACGGGAGGCATGATAGCATAATCAATTTGCAGTCTTTGGAATGGAAAGTATATCCATGGTCATCCTCCAACCTCCTGTTTGTTTTTTGCATCAGAAAACTTCCAACAAGTGGGACAAGAACTCACAATCCTTTTTACTGCCATATGTATTCTGGGGTCTGTCCACATTCTCTCAATCTGATCAATAACTGCTGTTATCCCCTCCACGTGTTTTATCATGAAACCATCTGCGGCAATTGAGAGACGGGACGCAGCTTGA
>NW_010169225.1:0-204 GCF_000695765.1 Mesitornis unicolor
TCCCTCCCCCCAAATGTCCCTGTATCCCCTATTCCCTCCCCCAAATGTTCCCATATCTCCAAATGTCCCCTCCAAATGTCCCTGTGTCCCCTATTTCCCCCCCAAATGTCCCTAAATGTCCCCGTGTCCCCTATTCCTCCCCCAAAATGTCCCTGTATCCCCTATTTCCCCCCCAAACGTCCCCTGTCCTCCACCCCTGAATGG
>NW_010169225.1:756-1249 GCF_000695765.1 Mesitornis unicolor
GGGGGGGAGGACAGCACAGTCCCTGCCTCAGTTTCCCTCTCCCACAGCCTCACAGGAGCCACCAGGACCTCAAGGGACCCAATTTGGAGGGGATGGGGGGGGTGAACACCACACACAGGACGCTGCGACTGAGCCGGGGCGCGGGGACAACATCGGGAGGGCCAAAACCCAAAGTAAAAATAAAAAATAAACTTTAAAAGCGGCTTCCGCGCCCCAACCCCCAGCCCCACAGCAGCCCCCGGGGGTCAGAGCTCGTCGCGCGCGGCGCTGTCCAGGGGGGAGCGCAACACGGCGGCGTTTCGGGCCTCGCGCCGCAGCTCCTCCTGCTCCTGTGTCTTGCGGGACCGGGCCCGGTCCCAGTCGGTGGCCGTGGCCTCATCGTCCCACACCACCGAGGTCTCGGTGTCGCTGACGTAGCCCTCGTCCCCCGTGTAGTGCGTGGGGAACACCAGCAGCGGCTCGGGGGAACAAGCCACCCCGGACGGGGGCGGGG
>NW_010169225.1:1320-2815 GCF_000695765.1 Mesitornis unicolor
TGTAGTCGGGGCTGGGGGGAGAACGGGAGAAAACAGGTCAAAAACAAAGTAAAATTCAAAAAAAGCCGAAAAAACTAACAAAATACCCCAATAAACAAGAAAAACCCACCAAAAACCCCATAAAATACATCCCAAAAACCAAAAAAATACATCCCAAAAACCAAAAATACAACCTGAAACCAAAAAAATACACGCCGAAACAAAAATATACATCTCAAACTCAGAAAATACATCCCAAAACCAAAAATGCACCCCAAAGCCCCAAAAAAATGCATCTGAAAACCAAAAAATACACCCCAAAAATAGCCCAAAACCCAAATACACCCCCAAACCAAAAGAATACATCCCAAACCAAAACATAGACCCCAAGAACAAGAACAAAAGCCCCAAATTCACCAACAAACAAAACCCAAAAGCTCCAAAAAAATCAAAGCAAACAAAAGACCCCAACTTCTCCTCCAAAGACTCCTAAAACAGAAAAAGCAATAACCCCAAAAAAGCCAGAAAACCCCAAAACCAACAACAAACCCAGCAAAGAAACAAATTTAAAAAAAAAATTCAAAAAATTTTAGATAATTTAAAAAAAAAACCCACAAAAAAACAACCAAAAAAGCCAGAAAAACCCCAAACTCAACAACAAACCCAGCAAAAGAAGAAAAAAAAACATTAAACCAAAAAAACACCCCAAAAAATCCAAGCCCTCCCCCAAAAAAAACACGAAACCAACAACAAACCCACCAAAAGAAATTTAAAAAAAAATTAAAAATTTAAACCAATTTTTAAAATCTATTTTAAAAAACATCCCCAAACCCCGAGCCCCGCAAAAAAAACAGCAAAAACCCCAAAACCAACACCAAACCCACCACGGGAAACAAGACAAAAATTTAAAAGAATTTAAAAAGTTATAAAAATTTTGATACAAATTAAAAGAATTTTAGAAAACAAACAAGAAAAGAACCCAAACCCCACAATAAAACAGAAAAACACAACAAAAAAAAAAACCCCTAAAACCATCAAACCCACCAAAAGAAACAACAAAAAACTTAAAAAAATAGAATTTAAGGAAAAAAAAAAAACCCCAAACAACCTCAAAACCACAAAAATATGAGAAAACTCGCAACCTCCCCTAAACAAACCCACCCCCAAACGAACAACAACAACAACAACCCCAAACCACCAAACCCTCACTGTTTTACAAGGGGATGAGAAGAGGTTTTGGAGAGAGAAAAGAGGAAAACCGGAGGGATCCTGGAAACTGGGGGTGGGAAACTGGGGCTGGGGGATGTAAAGGCGGGAGGAGGCGGTGAGGGGAAATGGAGATGAAGGGACGTGAAAAAGGGGGAGGATAAGGGACAAGAAATGGGTTCTGAGGTAAAAATAGTGGCAAAGGGACAAGGAAAATGGCGCCAAAAGGAGAAGAAATGGCCTCTGAGGGGAAAATGGCGCCAAAGGACAAGGAACCGTCTCTGAGGGGACAAGAAAAGGGGCAAAAAAA
>NW_010169226.1:0-1838 GCF_000695765.1 Mesitornis unicolor
CTCAGCCGCTGGTGTCTGGTTTTTCGGCTGTAAGAACCACGGGTTCTGGCTTTAATTTTAGCTCTGACACCAAAATTGGGCTGTGCCTTTCCTGGCAAATGTTGTATTCCTAACAAAGCACTGCCAGAAAAGTGTTTTCTTCAGCTGGGAAGGCTGGGAATTCAAATGGAGTCGGGAGTTTCGATCTGTACCAGACGGCTGTTAAAAGTCTCGCTCCCTCATTCCATCATTCCCAGCGTGGAGGTGAGATTTGCTCTGGAAATTTGGGGAGAAAGCTCCAGTCTGAGCTGTTTGTGCAGGACCCTTGCCCCTTGTCAGCCTGCAAACAAACCCATGGGCTCCATTCCCAAACATTGCCCTAAGTGAAAGGAGATGTTTTGCTCGGGTTTTGTAAGCCGATGTCTGCTCTCGCAGGATCCCGCTGTGGGGTGGTGTGCTCATCACCATTGCCGACACCTTCGTCTTCCTCTTCCTGGACAAATACGGTAACTTTTTCCTCGTGGGTTCTGGAAATTTCAGCCTCAGCTTTTCCCCGTTTGTTGATGATCCTTTTTCTTCTCGCAGGCTTGCGAAAACTGGAAGCGTTCTTTGGGTTCCTGATCACCATCATGGCCCTGACGTTCGGATACGAGGTGCCCTCACCACCCCTCTCTGCATTTCCACCGCTCACACCTTCCCTGTCCCCCCCACACTACAAACAGCGCCAAAACACGGGGACGGACAATTAAATTTAAGGATATTTGGAGCTGGCTGCGTGTTTCTGATGTTTGGCCGTCATCTGGCTCATACCCCAGCTGTGTGGGCTGTGGAGAAACAGAATGATTTGGTGGGAAAAGGCTTTTAAGAGTCCCACCATGCCCTGGCCACCACTAAGCCATGTCCCCGAGTGCCACATCCACACGGTTTTTGGACCCCTCCAGGGATGGGGACTCCCCCACTGCCCTGGGCAGCCCCTGCCAGGCCCTGAGAACCCTTCCCATGAAGAAATCCCTCCCCACATCCACCCTAACCCTCCCCTGGCACAACTTGAGGCCATTTCCTCTCGTCTCATCGCTTGTTTTTTGGAAGCAGAGCCCGCCCCCCCTCGCTCCCCCCTCCTTTCAGGAGCTGCAGAGGGGATGAGGTCTCCCCTCAGCTCCTCTTCTCCAGTTGAACCCCCCAGCTCCCTCAGCCGCTCCCCAGCATTCGGCTGCTCCAGACCCCTCCCCAGCTCCCTTGCCCTTCTCTGGCCACGCTCCAGCCCCTCAATGTCCTTTTTGGGGCCCAAACCTGACCCCAGGATTCGAGGGGTGGCCTCCCCAGTGCCCAGCACAGTGGAAGGATCCTGCCCTGCACCTGAACCCCTCCAAAGTGGAGGCCGGGCCAGACTTTTCAGCACAGTGTTCCTGGGTTTATTAAACAGCCGACGGTTGCCACACTGATCAAAGCAGCCGCATTTTGACTCTCGAGTATTTTCAGACGAGCTTTGCTCCAATTTCCTGTGTTTTTTATGTCTCTTCCCAGTACATCACAGTCAAGCCCAGCCAGGAGAGCCTGCTGAAGGGGCTGTTCATCCCCTACTGCCAGAACTGCGGCACGCCCCAGCTGGAGCAGGCCGTGGGCATCGTGGGGGCTGTCATCATGCCCCACAACATGTACCTGCACTCTGCTCTTGTCAAGGTGAGCAGCTGCACCCACGCATTCTGGGTTCTGGGGGGCCCAAAACGCTCAAGCAGCCTCTGGGCCTCTGCTTTAAGCATTTACTGCAGTGGGGACGAGCGAAGCCCTGTGGGTCCCTGGCACCAGGAGAGTTTTGGGACACGGGTCCTCACAGAATCCCAGAATATCAGGAGCTGGAA
>NW_010169227.1:0-253 GCF_000695765.1 Mesitornis unicolor
GGTAATTAAGCTCATGGCATCATTAAATCTGCATCCCCCTGCCCTGCTCACCACACTTGTCGTGCTCTGATCTCCCTTCTAAGGCTTTCCTGAGGGATGCGGTTGCCCCTCCTTCCCCCCTGCTAATTAATCCTGTCCCCAGTCCCATCAGAAGGGAGGGGAGATGCCAATTAGGGGATGAAGCCAATTAGTGCACACCAGGCATTTGAAGAGGCTGCACTCTGTGGGATGAGGCTTGGCCTGTGGCTCCACC
>NW_010169228.1:0-220 GCF_000695765.1 Mesitornis unicolor
TCGTCCCCCCCCCAAAAAATAACACCCCTGCCCCCCCCCAAAGTGGTAACCCCGCTGTAGGTCCCGTGGTGGCTCCTCTGCACTCGGTGGGTGTTGGTGGTGTCCTCAAAGGGGGGGACCTAAAGGGGTCTCTGGTCCCCAAAGGTCCCCAAGGGGTCCCCAAAGGTCCCTGTCCCCAAAGGTCCCCAATGGGTCCCCAATCTTGGTCCCGTGTCCCCAA
>NW_010169228.1:891-1177 GCF_000695765.1 Mesitornis unicolor
GTGTCCCCAAGGGTTTTGGGTCCCCAAAGGTCCCTGTCCCCATTGGGTCCCTTGTCCCTGGTCCCCAAAGGTCCCCAAGGGGTCCCCAAAGGTCCCCAACCCTGTCCCCAAGGGTTTCAGGTCCCCAAAGGTCCCTGTCCCTGTCCCCAATGGGTCCCTTGTCCCTGTCCCCAAGGGTTTCAGGTCCCCATCCCTGTCCCCATTGGTTCCCCAACCCTGTCCCTGTCCCCAAAGGTCCTCCCTGTCCCCATTGGTTCCCCAACCCTGTCCCTGTCCCCAAAGGTCC
>NW_010169229.1:0-523 GCF_000695765.1 Mesitornis unicolor
GGGTAGTAATCAGTGGACCTTACCAAGTTGGAAAGTTTCTTAGTGACCTCCTTAACCCCGGCTCCAGGGAGACAGCAGACGTCACTGTGAGGAGGGTCTACTCAGCGTATTAGACTCTCCGTTCCCCTCAAAACAGAGTCACCTACAACAATAACCCTTCTTTTCTTCTTTGTGGAAAGGTTGTGATGCGGGTGGTAGGACTTTCTGATTGTGGAGGTCTCTCTTGCCTTCTTCTTCCAAGCCAACTCTAGTAATTATTCCAAATATTCCACCCCATGACTACAGCCATTCAAGCTTCACAGTATTCAAATAGAGTTGGGAATATCACACATGTGATATTCATGTTATGAATATATGATTTATACACGGTACCGAACACACCACACAAACGTTTAAGCGCTTTGTCTATCTCTGGCTGCGCCCCTCTCAGGGTCACAGAGCCACAGATTAAGACTCCCACTAGCTTTGCAGTGATGCTGTGTCTCAAGTACGCGCACACACACAAACGCGTTTAACATAGAAT
>NW_010169230.1:0-490 GCF_000695765.1 Mesitornis unicolor
TTTAGCTTTATTAAATAAAATTCTTGAACTCCTTAAAATTGTTACCGCCAGTGACTTTGTTGTTGTTAGATCTAAGGAGTTTGTAATTTCTGAAATAATGTTTAACTGATCTGATGCTCTGTATTTTTTAATGATATTTTTAGGGAAATAGCATGCACCCATTAGTACTTAAGTTCAATAGTTTGAAATGTCTCTAAATTCACTTTTCTAATAAAGGCTATTAGAAAGGTAAAATTAACTGAAGTTGAATCTGCCAAATACAAATTCACATTTAAGAGCTTATGTTCCATAATGCCATTATATAATATAATGGGATAAATTCTTCCAACAAAAACAGTTTCTACATCTGTATAAAGCCCTGACAAGATGTAAGCATTGTTTTGATTGTTAATGTCCTCTGTGTGTTTCCAATGTACTCAGGAATGTACAAATTATTTTATACAGCACGGTGCTAGTACCACTCTGTACTACAATAAGCTTTTTTGCTTTT
>NW_010169231.1:0-1546 GCF_000695765.1 Mesitornis unicolor
CTTTTCCAACCGAGCGATTCTGTGATCTCTCAGTACTTCCAGAGTTTGGGGGTTGCTAGGAAGGGGCACTACTAAGTGCCAACAGTGCTGTATTGTCATGCTTTCCTAATGGAATTGTGTTTGCCTGGAAACAACACAGAGCACAGAAGGTCAGTTTTCAAATGGTTGTGTAAAATATAATTGTGAAACTTCCACTAATACGAAATGTCATAAAATGTTAAGCTTTGTGTCACTTTCTTCACCAAATCATAGCAAACAAGATGGTCATTCCTAGACAATTTGCAATAATGTACTTTTCAGTCTCCATATGCACACTTTTCTTCTAAGCTAACACTTTGAATCTCTATGATACATAAAAACAGATTACAGAATAACGGGACTAGCTCCGAATGCTTATATTTAGAACAAAGCGTGCCCAACAGCAGCTATGGTGAGATGGAGAGATTTCACAGAGAAGCAAGATCAGATAGTTTTAAAAAGAAGAGAACTGAGAGACAGCTCGTTGATCACATAAAATTATTTCATTAATGTAGACATTTTTTTTCTTCCTTACCTGACTCACTGTTCCAATCTTTGTCCTGAACCACAGTGGATTCAACTGGCGGATATCAAAGCCATCAACAGTGATAGTACCTTAAATTAAGAAACAGTAAAGTCCAGTGTGCATGAAAAAGAGCCGGAAGGACTAGTTGAGAACAAAGACACCTGGGGAATCACATGCTGGTGGACCAGAGATGCAGAGCTACACAGGCACCACCACAAGGTAACCATACACTCCAGAGGGCAGCACAGCACATCAGCAAAACAGCCACATCAGGACCTCAAGCATAGGAACACCGACGGGTTATAAAGGGTATCTGAGATGCAAAGCAACACACAGAATGTACCTGAGATAGGATCATACAGCCTCAGCAGAAGGGAGACAATAGTCGATTTCCCTGTACCACTTGGGCCAACCAAAGCCATAACAGAGCCAGCTGGAATGGAAAGGCTAAAATCTTTGAAAATTGATGCTTCTGGACGTGTTGGATATGCAAACTCAACATTCTTGAATTCCAAAGCACCTCTGAATGTGTCTTTGCCTAATGTGATTCCCTCTGTTTGACAAAGAATAAAATACAGAAACATGAACAGAAACAAAAGTCAGCTCAGCTCTTCTAACTCTTGCTTTTTAGACAGCAAACAGAAATCACAGAATCATTAAGGTTGGAAAAGACCTCTAAGATCATCAAGTCCAACCACCAACCCAGCACCGCCATGCCCACTAAACCACATCCTGAAGTGTCATATCTACACATTTTTTTGAACACCTCCAGGGATGGTGACTTCACTACCTCCCTGGACAGCCTGTTCCAATGCTTGACCACTCTTTCAGTAAATACATTTCTCCTAATATCCAATCTAAACCTTCCCTGGTGCAACATTTCCTCCTGTCCTATCGTTAGCTACTATCACCATGTTAAGTCTAGAGATAACTGCAAGCCACAAGTCAGGGCCACAGGGGTTATATCTCTGCCATGACTGAATCAGTGTTGTATACCACTCT
>NW_010169231.1:1577-3889 GCF_000695765.1 Mesitornis unicolor
AATGCAATTTCAGGTTGCACACCAGCAGTGAACCTGTAGGCTACCTATAGAAAGAGGGAGAATTTGCATCTTGCTAATACCTAGCAACTAACAATGTTCACTTCTAAAATTTCTATCTGAAATTTTAAACATATTATAAACAGTTTAAGTTTTGTCAATTAGAAGCAATGAAATTAAATTGAATTGTTGAAGGTCAAAGTCCCATTGCCATAGAACAGACGCAAAAAGATAAACATTGCAAATCACTTACTGCCCTTTCACTGAGCCACAAAAGTCACCTGAAACACCCTCCTCTTTGAACCAGAGCAGTTCCCTCTCCACTGCCTGCTGACTGGGTAGCTTTTAAGCAGAGGCTGTCACCAGTGTAAAGCTGCTGCTAGCTAGATCTGTTGTGTTAATAGCCATTTTTTAGATTCTTTTTATTTTTATTTTTTTTTAAAGAGTGGAACATATATTTAATAAATTCACCACAACAGTGTATTCAAAGACCAATCAGAGGCATAACTCTTTGACAACAGTTCACTAAAACTAAAATCTCAGTTTGTGAAATAGCATAACAAACAGAATCACAGAATCACAGAACGTTAGGGATTGGAAGGGACCTCAAAAGATCATCTAGTCCAATCCCCCTGCCGGAGCAGGAACACCTAGATGAGGTTGCACAGGAAGGCGTCCAGGCGGGTTTTGAATGTCTCCAGAGAAGGAGACTCCACAACCTCTCTGGGCAGCCTGTTCCAGTGCTCTGTCACCCTCACTGAGAAGAAGTTTCTTCTCAAATTTAAGTGGAACCTCCTGTGTTCCAGCTTGTGCCCATTACCTCTTGTCCTATCATTGTTTGTCACCGAGAAGAGCCTGACTCCATCCTCGTGACACTCACCCTTTATATATTTATAAACATGAATGAGGTCTCCCCTCAGTCTCCTCTTCTGCAAACTAAAGAGACCCAGCTCCCTCAGCCGCTCCTCATAAGGGAACCATCATGAAGGAATGATTGCCAAAGTTAAATAAAACCAACTTCATTCTGGAGTGCAGCGTTTGATTTAAACAATTATCTTAAAGACTATCAGCTAATAAATAGGTAAAACAAAGAAACACTATTTCTGAGCTGTTAAATCCCAGTTAAACTTATCCATACAAAACAAACTAAGTGGACAGCGGTGCTGCATTCCTGAAGGACAGTGCCTCGCTGGCCAAGTTCCTACCAGTTTCATGAAAACTGGCAGCACCAGAGCAGCACTCATGTAGTTTGTTTATGCTAAAGACACGTGATTCAAAAACCTTTATTTTTTTCAGACACAGCACACAAGCAACCCCCAGTGAGCCACAGCACATGGTAGCACATACCCACGTTTGGTTAAAGAGTAACTGTGGACAGGAAACACAGACACCCATCAGCAGCAATCACGATTTCACTAGGCCTGCTGTTTCTAGAGCAAGTAATTTATTTCGCTTTTCTTTTTCCCAGATTCCATCTTCTTCTCCAGGCTTTCACTTTAATGGCAGTAGCACAGAAATGGCAAAGGCAAGAGCATAGAATTTCAGACTCCTTCCATGACATTAATCCATGGATATACACACTGTAACTTGTTTGTTAGGTAAAAGCAGAATGGTTGGTAAACTTCCCTTTGGGGGGAAAAACAATGTATTTGCTAAATCCTGTGCTAGCAGCATAATCCTTACTATTGTCAGAGTAATCAGTAACCGCTTATCTTTATTCTGAGTTCCAGTTATTGCACAGTCTATTTCATGGCCTGAAACACTGAAATCTACTGCAATACAGGAAGTCTGGTACCACAAGTCCTTCCGCTACATATTGCTATAAAAATACCTAAAAGCTAGACACCGCATTGTGCTTCTTTCTTGTTTGGATTCTAGATACAGGCAAAAAGGACATTATATTTTGTTCCTGAGATAACCGTTGTCATCAACAACAACTGTAGTTCCATGAAAATAAAACCTAAGCAGCCAAGAGAGTAGATGTTTCAGGTGGGTTTGGGCACCAGAGAAAGAGGCTCTTTGTTTTTTTCTGATGAGCCAGAAATCAACTATAATTGTAAGAACCCTCTGTATCAACCAACTCAGAAGATAAAACGCTACTCCCTAAAGCCAGAGCTCAATCAAAAAAAACATGTTAGATCCACTGGATTTTCTTTTCTGACTCTTCCTCTTACAGCAACCTTTAAAAATTTTCTAAATTAGAAGACCATACAAAACTTGGAGGGAAACTACAGTGCTGACAGCTCACCCACACTCCACTATATTGCATTTCTTAACAATACTGAAGCTGAACCGATGGGCTGAGACCAATGGGA